>NC_077229.1:450496497-450746497 GCF_027887165.1 Monodelphis domestica
TTGAAGAAAGATGAGGTAGATGTGATTGCAATAATCTAGGTGATAAATTATGTCAGCTAGCACCAGGGTGGTAGCCTTATGAGTAGAGAGAAAGAGATGGATGCAAAAGAGGTTCATGGAAGTAAAAAATGTTAAGCAATTGATTGTATATATGGGGTGAATGAGACTGGGGAGTTGAGGATAACATGAACCTGAGTGATGGGAAGGGTATCTGCAACTGAAAGAGAGAAATTCATAAGAATAGTATAAACTTCTTGAACCTATAACTCTTCCAGGTCTGACATTGTCCAGCTTTTTGTTTCCTCTCTCAAGGGGCCACTTAAGTCATTCTCATCTCCAGATAAAAGGTTCCCATCAAAACAGGCCACCATCTTTTTTTGGCCATGGTGGGGAACTGAGTATCTACCCTGAGGACACAGGCTGGGAAATCAAGACTAAAGGAAAAGGAGGGTTTCACTCTCCCAAGATACACTCTGAGGAGTCAACTCAAAGGACCTACCAGAGTTCCACTTAAGTACTCCAAGCTGCTCAGTTCTTATTTCAAACTGACTTGGAGACATAACAGAAGTCATGGCCCCAGAGCCAGATGACAAACTCTCCATGGTGGTGATATGTAACAGCACTGCAAGACAGCAGAAAGCTAGCAAGCTTTGCAGATGTTCTGGTTAGCATAGGTATTTCCAGCTGCTCTTCGATGATTCCAAGGGTTGGCATATTGTTGAGCTCATGTTTTTTTTTTTTCTATCCTCCTTGCCAACCCCTTCCTTTCCCTTGAGATACCAACCAGCTGTCAGAGGACAGCTAATTTCCCAGCAATTACTAATGAGAAGCAGACGTCAAAAGGAGAGGTCCCATTTGTAGGATGGTGGCACATTGGAAGATTAAAATGCTATTTCCAGAGAAGATCTATGAAGAATAGACTGATTTTTAACATATTTTTAGAAGCTCCAGTGACAGAGTTAAAATGCCTCCAGCAGACATGCTTCCTGCTGAATTAGCTCAGGATCCAGGAGGCTTGCTGGGTCCAGGATATCTCCAGCTGACTCACCCTTCACAAAACCTGCTTCCCTGTTAGATCTAGCCTCATAACTCCACTTCCTGCCCACAGTACAACATTGTGGATCAATTCAGTCCCCCCAAACTCCCGTAACCACTAATGAACTGGTAGAAAATCCGGGGGATATCTAGGGTTGAATGAGGCTGTCAATTTGCTCCTTAGAATAGAGTGTAAATGTCAAACGCAGAGGCATTCTTGTTTGTTTTTTTTTTTCAGAAATTTGTTTTGTTTTGTTTTGAGAATTATTTCTGATGTCTTGGTAGTGATAATTTCATAGACTACTCTTTTCCCTCTCACTCTTCTTCTTAAGTGCCTCTCTGTTTATATTTTGGGGACTCAAAGACAAAGTAGGTCTTTTTTATTTATCAAGTAAAATGAGAGCTCAAAGAAGTATAATCTCCCTAAGAATACCTCTCAGCAACATTTTTTGTAAAGATATTTTATTTTATCAATAACATATAATAGCAAATTTCCACGCTTTCCAAATTGTTTCCTTTCTTCCCATCCCTCCCTCCTTCCCCCTTCCCACAGCTGGAAAGCAATTTGATTATCATGTAATTGTTCATATTTGTAAAAGGATAATCATATAAAACCAAAACCCTAAGTAAACTAATGTGAAAAATCTTTGACCTGTATTCTGACTCCCACAGTTCTTTCTCAGGAGACAGATAACATTCTTTGACATCAGTGCCTCAGGATTTTCCTGGATTGTTGGATGGCTAAGAGCATCATCTAGCACCTATGACAATGCCTGGGATTCCCACCATCAGCTTCATTCCTTTGTTGATGCTGTTATCTTGACCCCATGGACCATAATATCTTTTTATCATTTTAATGCTGCCCGTGAGGCTTTCTTGGCAAAGATATGGAAGTGGTTTGCCATTTTCTTCTCCAGCAGATCACCTTTTCTCAGAAATGTCCACTATGACCTATCTGTCTTGGGTAACCCTCAATGGCACAGCTTCTATAGTTTCTCTGAGCTATGCAAGTCCCTCTGCCTCAACAACACAGTGACCCAGGGAGAGTGACTTCATATCTTAATTTCTTAAGTTTTTATTTCTTGACTACATTAAGGTATTTTGTCCTCTAGAAAGAATGAAGTAGAAACTACCTAATTAGTGGTAGGCATTCTAATTGCTTAATTAATTACTACCCATTGACAAACAAGACCAAGAAGAAGATCCTGTCACTGTTGTTCAGTCCTGTCTGACTCTTCATGACCCCAATTAAGAGACTGATTTGGAGTAAGAATATCATTTTATCGATGAGGCCAGCATCATAACCAATAGAGTGACAGGTCATTGGTCCTCTCTAGACCAAAATCCTCCAAGGTCCTGGATCAGTTATATATATACACTTTTTTAGCTTCTCTCTTCAACATCCCAAGAAATTTCTAACTGGCAAATAACTTTTTAGGAGATGAGCCATCAAACTCTCAGCCCTTCTGCTTTGCCATATTAGCCAAATTTTGTGAAATGAACACAATTCTAAGAACAAAAGAAAACGCAAAAATCTGTAGAGTGGACGGTACCTAAGATCCAAGTCTTTGACTCAGGAATTCTCTCATATTAGCCAAATTTTGTGAAATGAACACAATTCTAAGAACAAAAGAAAACGCAAAAATCTGTAGAGTGGACGGTACCTAAGATCCAAGTCTTTGACTCAGGAATTCTCCCTAATATACAGAGATTAGGGTCTTTCTACTCAGAGCCTTGATATAAGATTGAAAACAGTAGAGGAAAAATAAATTCTCACACTAAAGTACTTTGCCATTTCCTTCTCCAGCTCATTTTGCAGATGAGGAAACAGCCAACTGAGTTAAGTGACTTGCCCAGGGTCACCCAACTAGTAAGTGTCTGAGGCCAATATCGAACTATAGAAGATGAATCTGACTCCAAGTCTGATATACTATCTGCTATGCCACATAGCTGCCCCATGAGATCCTGAGGGAATGGGACAACATTTAAAGGCCCTCAGTTCTGATTTTTCTCTTCACTTCTGGCCTCATTTGATCATTGAGACTTAGAGGCAGAGGTTTGGGGCTCTGGTCCTACCTGGGACACTTTCTGTGTGGCGATGGGCAAATCATTCTCTAAGACTCAGTTTCCTCACTTGTACAAGAGGACTAATAATATAAAGCAGTGTTTAAACCTCAAAATATTATACAAATGGGGATGGTTGTTATTAAGTCTTTTGACAAATACTAGCTATTCTCTTAGAGAGCCTCTGGCTCTCAGACTAAATATTAGTGTGGGAAAATGTTTTTAGAGTCATCTAATTCTAACTAATTTGTTCTGCAGATGAAAGAAAGAACTTCCAGGGAGGCTAAGTGATCATGGAGGGTCTACTCTGTGCAAGGCATTTAGTAGGGACCCTATAATGATATCAAGTACCTCAAGATGCTTAAAACCTAGTCAGATAGATATGTCAGATATATACATATATAATTTCTTTTTCTAAAACCTTACCCTCCACCTTAGAATCAATACTGTATATTGGTTCTAAAGCAGAAGAGCAGTAAGGGCTAGGCAATGGGGGTTAAGTGACTTGCCCAGGGTCACACAGCTAGGAAGTGTCTGAGGCCAAATTTGAACCCAGGAGTTCCCATCTCTAGTGCTGACTCTCAATCCATTGAGCCATCTAGCTGGCCCCCACTAGTAGATAAAATCCCTATAAACATATCTGAAAACAAATCAATAACAAAATAATATTTTATCATATTTTCAAAATATACTTCAGAAACTGCTGCCAAATTTAGATAGCAGCTGACATGCATAGAACCCTGTGAGCTTTACAAAGCTCTTTACATCCCATTTTATCAGCACAGTAGCACTGTCAGGTAGGTTCTACAGCTTCCAATTTCATAAATGGTATATAATTGTATATAATTTATATAATTATATATGTTTTATATTATATACATTATATTAAACATTATATATTAAATTATATTATATATTATTATATTATATTATTATAAATTTTATATAAATTTCAATTTTATAAATCAGAAAACTGAGCTTGATAGAGGTTAAACAAAGTACCAAAGGAAGTCTTCAAACCCACTTCTCTTTTTACTCAAAGTCCAACTTTCTCTCTACTTTCACATTAGAACAAAGAAATGCTTTTAGGTCTAAATTTTCTTAAAATATAGGTCTGACCCTGTTATGCCTCTCTTCAATAAACTCCAGGAGCTCCCAGTTACCTTCAGGATCAACTGTTTGGCATTTTAAACTCTATAACCTGGTCCCTACCTACTCTTCCAATCTTCTTACACTTTCCTGTAACTCTATATTGGCACAGTGGAGAGAGTGCTAGACCTGGAGTCAAGAAGACTCATCTTCCCGAGTTCAAATCTGGTCTCAGACACTTACTAGCTGGGTGACTCTGGGAAAGTCATTTAACTGTTTCACTCAGTTTCCTCATCTGTCAAATAAGCTGGAAAAGGAAAAAGCAAACCACTTCAAAAAAAATCCCAAATGGGAAAACAAAGAGTGCAACACAACTAAAATGATGGAAAGTCAAAAATGTACTTTATGATCAAATATCACTGTCCTACTTCTTTTTTGAACTAGACACTCCATCACTGTGCCTATATACTGGATGTTCCCAATGCTTAGAATGTTCTTCATCCTCTTCTCTACCTCTTAATTTCCTGATTTTCAATATGTAGCTTCAATTTCAACTTCTTCATGGAGGCTTTTCCCATCCTTTCCTCTACTAGGGTCTTCCCCTCTGAGATTATCTCCCATTTATTGTGGATATATTTTGTATCACATAGTTCTTTACAAGTTGTCTTCCCTAATATAATGCAAGCTCCTAAAGGACGATCTGTTTTTATCTTTCTTTGAATCACCAGAATTTAGCACACCTGACACACGGTCAGTATTTAATAATTGCTTGTTGAGTGACTAATTGGAGCAAAGAAACAAATTAGACTTGAATTTCAATTAGGTCTTTGACAAAAACTCTCACAGTGCCCTTACAGGAAAAAATGGGAAGATGTAGACAAGATGGCAGAATAATTATGTGTGGTGTGGTGTGTATGATCTCTCTGCTGATACAGATTTCAGCTCCTCCATATCTAGATAGTCTTTATGAGTTTTTCCTAAAGAGGTTTCCCATCTACTAACTAACCTCGTGATGGATCTCAGTAAATTTAACCAGCTGGTCCTTGGAGGCAAAGTGATGATCCATCTCTGGGCTAATGCTTGACAGGATTACAGTTTAGTGAGCTGTGGCAAAGCTTTCCCTCCATCAGTGAGCAGGATATTCATGAACATATATGATGGGTATGTACAAATGTATTTCACATACATATGTTGGTGTATATATACATGCATATATAGATCAGTACACAGAAAATACATAGATTAAATCATATTTAGGCATGCATATTATTATAAATGTATACATGTTTTGTGCATATATTTATGGAGTATAATTGTAAAGCGTTAAGGGCTCATAATTGAGTGACCAGATTCTATTCTTTTCCTTTCCAAATGTCATTTCATGAATAACTTCTCTGCAGAGCTATAATTATAATGAAGCAACCAGGAGTTTATCAAAGAGTTCTGAAAAGCCAAGCAATGTGTTTAGTCATCTAAAACCAAGTATATTTAGCAAAAATTTAATTAGCAAAGTTTCTATTTTCTTTTTGATTCCTTTTATCATCAGGAATAATATCTCAAAGTTACCACTTTCACAATCTGTTCCCCTTGCTTTCCATTAACCTAGGTACCCTCTTCAAGAAAAAAAAAACAATATGGAAGGATGGATAGATAGAAAGATAGCAAGTTGGTAGATAGGATAACAGAAATCAACATGTATGTCTATATATGGATTGATACTGATCCACCTAAATCTGAAATGTTCTCCCTGTTAAGGACATACTTTTACCAGATGGTTGGCCAGAGTGAGAAATAAGCAGTTTAGACAAGGTGCCTTGTACATCCATACAAATACATCCATACTTGTGCATATATATTGTATTAGAAATATACTCTGTGGAGATATTTCTAGTTGTAATAAATGAGATACTCTGACTTGACTAGAGATACTAGGGAAAACCTGAAAGTGCATAGTTATAATGGAAATAGAGATACTTCTGAGAGATTGAGAGATACTACTCCAGGGGATACTCTGGGGTTGCCTGTTGATCACTACTGATGGCTAATAGATCAAGATATTTCCTACCCTCCACCCTTCACCTCCCAGTTTTACACCCCATGCCACCTGGAGACTTCCTCAGCTGCACTGGATGGCCATGTTGTCTTTTGTGCTCCAACACGCCCTAAGCACTCCACAGTGCTTTGCTGCGTCGCCATCTCAGCCGTTGAACCTTCTTGTTGGTTTCTTCTGCCTGTTCCGCCGAAGCAGTCTTCACATGCTGGGTGAGCAAAGCCCTGGTTCACCAGGGGTCGATGACCCGATGGCTACCCTCACAAGGTTTAGCCGGCCTGTCGAAGCCGTTGCCCGGATTGTGGCCACTGCCACATGCTAGCAGCTACTGGGAGCCACAAGTGAGAGCTGGGTGTCAGGTGAGGATCAGAGACTGGAGAGCTGCCCTGGGAGGGCACGACAAGCCCTCTATTCCAAAGATATTACTCCTCCCTGAGCACCCCATACACCCCAATTTTCTACAAATTTTGGGAAATGGCTTTTTATAGATTCAAGTTCCTGTGAGGTGAATTGCCTATGGGTTTTGGAGTGTAATACACCAGCATTACTGGATAATTTGGTGACCTCTTTCAATGGACAGATTTTCTCAGGTTCACCAGCAGACACAGTGTCCTTGTCACCTTCATTTCCCTTATCAGTGACTTTAGCTGTCTTTTCTTCAGAGACACTGTCAGCCTGTCCATTGTCCTTGCCCATAACCTGATCTAGCCCTTTCTCCTTAATCAATTCCTCAAACACAGCCTTAATCATGCTTTCCAGGTTGTTATCAATAGCCAATATCTTTTCTGCCTTAAGGGAAATCACAGATCTAAAGATCTTCTTCACTTGCGTTAGAGTTTGAAGGATAGCCATTAAAATCACATACACTTGAGCTAGGACCTGCCAGACTACAGAGTCTGTTTGGAATGGCAACTGCAAAACAGGAATTGTTATGTTGCCTATATAATCAATAGAGTCCATGATCCTATGGGTCATTCTGCTGTACAGTATGTGGTAGACCCAGAAACAAGTGGTGACAGCAATGACCACAACTCCAAAAACAACTTGTTTAAAAATCTTTACTCTTTTCTACTCTGCCTTTCAAAGGATTGTGAGATTCAGTCAAACTTCAAGGTGTCAATTGTAGTAGAAATATAATCTGTGGAGATATTTCTAGTTGTAATAACTGAGATACTCTGGCAGTGACTAGAGAGATACTAGGGGAAACCTGAAGGTGCCTAGTTGTAATGGAGATAGAAATACTTCTGAGAGATTGAGAGATACTACTAGAGGGGATACTCTGGGGTTGCCTATTGATCACTACTGATGACTAATAGATCAAGATATTTCCTACCCCACTCTTCACCTCCCAGTTTTCCACCCCATGCCCTTCTGCCTCCCTTCCCCCCCCCATTAGTCAGCCACCCTTCTAAGTAATTCAAAGGTGAACTGTGAGGTTTAGAGAAGATACTCTTGTTCTCTCTCTCAAGTAAGGAAGCTTATTGGAGAGGACAAGGATGGAAGATGAGGTGAGGGATGAGGTTTTCCCTAATCTATAAGGAGGATTAGGAGGACTTTGGGAAATGTCAATCCTGTCACAACTGTGACACGTCTGTCAGGGAGTTATGAAGGACAACTGATTATCTTCTGTCTTCTTCTAATCACACAAAGCCACCAACAAAAGTTAATTTCTTCTCATCCTAGCTCCAAAGCCCTCCCAAGGGTCCTTCAGCCTGGGACAGAAGCTACCAGGGGACCTGTTCCCAGCTTCTTCCTTCTTCAGCCTGGCTGGCTCTCTCCAACTGTCTTTCCTGGGAACATTCTATTTGGAATGTTCTTTTTTGATTGACAGCTGAGGTCCTTTACTTTGTTTTGCATGCTTGAAAGTCTCTCTTCCTTCATGCCCTCTTCCACAATACACATACACCCCACATGAAAATTCATGTGTATTCATTTATATTTATAGACATAAATGTATGTTCCATAAGGTTATAGAAACATGAAACTAGAGTTGGAAAACACCTTAAAGGTCCTCTAGGTCAAGCCCTTCATTTTACAGATGAGGAAATAGAGTTCCAAGAAAATTAAGTGAATTGTTTCAGGTCTCACAAGGAGCAAAGATCAGAGATGCAATCTGAATTGTAATCCTGTCAAGCATTAGCCCATAGATGGATCATCACTTTGCCTCCAAGGACCAGCTAGTTAAATTTAGTGAGATCCATTAGTTACTAGAAGTAAAGATCAGAGATGCAAGTTGAACTAGCTCTGATGGAGCTAGTTCTCTTCTTTTTCTTGGGTAGCAATATAAACATGATAGAGATAAGTTTAAAGACAGACATGGATAAAGAGATAGAGAGATAGGAATAGATAGAAAGATAGAGAACTATATAAATAGAGATTAAACTAAATCCTATAATGATTTCAAACATATAAATGATTATCCCAATTACTGGAAAATTATTTCCAGGTAAGTTGGTGAAGGGTTTGGAGGCAACAAGAAGTCTCTTAGGACTCACAGGAACAATCCTAATCCCTCAGAGAATGCCTGTTACAAAACCCTCATGAGGTTAGTTACTAGATGACAAACCTCTTTAGGAAAAACTCATAAAGACTATCTAGATATGGAGGGGCTGAAATCTGTAGTAATTTCTTTGCCAACGTGATGATCATATGTTGCTCTGGAGAAGAGCACAGCTTTCATGGGTGCATAGATTCATAGATTAAGAGCTGGAAAGTATGATCTAGTCCAAATTTCCCATTTTGTAGTGATGCAAGCTGAGTTTTCCCAGGTTAGTAAGTGGTAGAGCTAAGATTTGAACCCAAGTTCCCTCACTCCAAAATCAGCATTCTTTCCATTTCACCACACTGCCTGTGCTCCAATTAGTCCAGCTGTTTGGAGCACAGTCATGGGATCAATTCATGTATGAGCTGCATCTATTTGCTAAATTCCCTGGTTATTGACTACTGACTCCTCACCCTGGCCAGCCAACTGCAATGAGTATGCTTAATCATAAGAAAGAGAGCATGAGAGATGTGGATGGATAAGCACAGGTTCATCCCTGCAACTAAGAAAATAACACAAAGAGCTCCCCTTACTAATGAAATGTTAGCAGCAGCATCTTTATTTTGAGGACAAAATAAGTTATGAAATCATTTATCCTATAAAGAGCTCATTTGTATATTGTCTCCCCCATCAGACTATAAGCTCCTTGAGGGCAAGGATGGTCTGTTGCCTCCTTTTCTATCCCTAGCACTAAACATGGTACCTGATGCATAGGAGATGCTTAATGAATGTTTATTGATTGATTGTCTCCAAGTTGTAAGGAATTTCAGAGGTCATTGTGTCTCACCTAGACCTGGACAACAATTCTTGCTTCCATATCAGTCATTCAGATTGTTTGAAGGCCTCTAGTGATGGGGAACTCACTATCTCCCAATTCAGTCTATTTCACTTTGGGAAACTCCAATTGTTAGGAATTATTTCCTTCAAAGTCTGGAGTTAAAATTTGTCTCAGTACAGTTCCTACCTCTTACTTCCTCCCAGTTCTATCATCTGGGGCCAGGCAGAAAAAAAAATCAAAATATTCCTAACTGTGGTTAGGCCTAAATGAAAACCAGTTAAGCCACCACAGAACCTAATCTTCTCTAACCTCTACAGGGATCTGTAAAATCTCCACACCCTATAGGAAACAATAGGTGGCTTGTGGTAGGATTGAAGGAAGGAGAGGGAAAATAATATTTCACCAGCCTCCTCCACGTTGGCCAACAGTGGCCTCAGGCACATTCCACGTCTAATTTTTCATCTTGCCTGAAAGGGTCCCTTTTTAAATCAGAGAAGTTTACATCTAAGAAGGACCTAAATTAGAAGCCATTTAATCCAACCTCCCTCCTCCCCTGAAACCCAAGGAGTGGCTTGCCAAAGGTCTCACAGAATTGGTGCAAGAACTCTAACGAGAATCCAAATCTCTACATTTATGCTGTGTGTTATCATTTTATGCTATCATTTTTCAGTTGTATCCAACTCTTCATGACCCCATGTGGGATTTTCTTGGCAGAGATATTGAGGTGATTTGCCATTTCTTTCTCCAGCTTATTTTAGAGATGAATAAACTGAGGCAAACAGGGCTAAATGATTTGCCCAGGGTCACCTAGCTGGTAAGACCAGATCTGAACTCAGGAAGATGAGACTTCTTGACTCTAAACCCAGCATTCTACCCACAATACCTCCTAGCTGTTCCATCCCCAATTCTTCATTTATAGGCAAATGTTTTTCCTGCTTCATTTAGAGTAAATGTGAGAAGTAGGAAGTAGAAGAAAGGGGAAGCAAATTTCATGCAAGGATCATATTTGAGGATGGAGCAATTTCTAAGATTTATATATCCATTATATAACTCTTTAATACAGGGGGGGGAAGGTAATGTTGTAGGCCAGTCAAAGGTGTTTATGCCATATTTATTGTTAAAATAGCTAAAAAAAATACCCAGGTAAGAGAATACTTTATGGAAATTTATCAGACCTACAGCTATCTCTTCTTGATGCCTTCAGATTTGATTTAGAACTGAAAAATGTAAACTGTCTTTGATTTACCTTAAAATTGGTTGATTTGGAGTTGATTTCAATCTATGGTGCTAAATTACGTCCAATCAAATACAAATGAAATACTTCAACAGATTGCAGAGGTAGGTCTCCAAGATACACGCTCTTGTCATTCATATCATGGAGACAACAATCTAGTCTTACAAACGGAACTTCCCCTAGGGAAAAAGCAAAGAAAAACATAAGCAAAAAACACAGACCAGAACAAAGAAAGCAACTTGAGTTTCGACCACTGACATGTTGCTTGGCAGAAATATGACAGTAAATATCACAGTACTTGATCAGGAGAGCAAGCAAGATATGCAACCTATCATTTTTGCATTACTCAGTAATTCTCAAACTTTCACATCCCAAAGCCCTGCCAAGGGGTCCCCCTGCCACTAAGATGAACATATGCATAGCCCACCATAGCTTTTCTTGTGAACTCCTCAAATAAATTTAATAGGAAGGGTTGGAAAAAACCCACCAAACAATGGTACCATGCCATAAGCTAGAGTTCTTAGGAGTGTCAGATCACTGACAGTCTTTTCTCTTTTGACACATTCTCATTTCATTCTCAACCACTTAATCAAAAAGTACAAAAACTAAATGTTGCTACAGGGTGCCCCAAAATCTCAGCATTGTTTTATACTGTATTTAGGCCACCAAAGATATAGCATAGCTTGACATGACTATAATAACATCAGATCATTCCTATTGGGGTTCAAGGAATAATAATTAATCATTATAATTTAGTCTTTACTCCAAGAATTTCCAATTTGGCAGTTAGTCTAGCTTCCTCAGAGACATTGCCTCCAAGAACCTTTGTGCCACACTGAAGTTATATGTAGAAGTAAATTTACAGGAAATCAAGCCTAGTACTGGGTTCCCTTTAGCCCATTTTAACACCTAAATCTGGCTTTTTAGATTCATTTTGTTTCAACACCAGACCAATTAAGCAATTGTTCTTAGCTCTGATCCATAGAGAAGATCAGATTCTTTCTAGAGAAGCTCCAAGAAAAGCAACTCAATTGGTCCAATGTCAGAACTGTGCCATCTACGGTCAATTCTCATTTCATTTTCTTCTGGCTTCCAAGTAGAGTCAGAACTCTTGTATTCTTTTTCCCCTTTAGGTCTCTCAGAATAATTTCACCTTCCAAGTAAAACTTCTCTCCTCATTCTCTAGAGTTAGTTCCCTAAATCAATAGACCTTCAGAAACTGGAGATGCAATCACTGACTTCCTGCTTCCTTGTATTCAGAATGGGGGGGCAGCAAACATCATTGTTGTCTTATTTTTAAAAACTGCTATAGCCATGGGTCAATGGGGATATGGCTGGGGTTATAAACCCTAAATGATCACCCTGGTGCAAATATCAATAATATGGAAATAAGTCTCGACCAATGACACACATGAAACCCAGTGGAATTGTGCATCAGCTACGGGAGGCATATGGGGAAGGGGAAGGAAAGAACATGATTCTTGTAACCATGGAAAAATACTCTAAATTACCCAAATAAAATTTAAACAAATTTTTTTAAACTGATACAGTCCCCCAACCTTCAGCCACCACCATCCTAATCTCAGCTATCATCAATATCAAAACAATACCCTCCACCAGCAAACAGACTCCAATTCATCAGCTGATAGTTTAGCATTTTTTTAACAATAAAGTATTTTTAATTAAGGTATGAACATTTTTAGACATAATACTACTGCACACTTAATAGACTATAGTATAGTATAAATATAACTTTTATATGCACTGGGAAACCCCCCCAAAAAATCATGCAACTCATTTTATTGCAATATTTGCTTTATTGCAGTGGTCTGGAACCAAACCCACAATATCTCTGAAGTATGTCTGTACTCTGCGACTGTTCCAGCCCTTAAATGTGAATACATGTAAATACACTAATATTGAGTCACTTCCCAGGGAAGACAGAGCTAAATTGGAGCTCAAACAATCTGCTCATGTGTTAATAAAGGATCTTACATTTGTCTCTTCTTAGTAATTTATGGAATGGTTTCTAATAAAGCAGATCCTAGTCTTGACCTTTATTTCACACATCTCAGTTGGCAAGCACCATTAAAGAAGAGCTAGTTTACTAGGTTTATAATGAGTGAAAGTTAAGCCATTTTAATGTAATCAGTGGTATATCATCATCTTCTATACTACTGGGTTTCATCTGAAACTTGAAAGAAAAGATACAATCATAAATTCTTGTGCAAAAAGAAAAAGAGGAAGAATTCCATGTTCATTGGTGTTGTCAAGCTCATAGTGATTTATGTGATTTTTTAAAAATTAGGCACATTTTCAAATTTAAGCCAACTCTCCTCAAGAATGATGATAGCAGTCCTTCATGAATGCATATTGTGGCAATTTTCTTTACTCAGCTTCTCTGCTGTTTTCAGATCAAAGAAGCCATAACTTGGCACAAAAATGAAAAAAAAAAACCAATATGTATATGGGTTTGCTTGCTTTGTTGTAAAAGCTTTGCTTCTCACATGAGGTACAAGAAATTTTCCTTCAGAAATATAATGTAGGTTACATAGATAAAATAGCTCCTGGCTATAACTCTGTAAAGCTCTGGTTAACAAAATGTATAGTCCTTAGCTATAACAATCTGAAAAGAGAGAGATTTAGACCAATTTTTTTCAAGATATTCAAGAATCAATTAACTATATAAATTCATTTAGTGCTAGTGATCCTTTCCCAAAATATATTATTACATGCTATATGCATATGTTATGTAGATATGGATTTGGGTGGATATTTATGTGAATATATAGGCAAATCATTTAATAATAATAAATATAATATATAATATTATATATTATATATATTTATATTATATATATAAAAATATAACAATAATAATAAAATCATTGCCTCAGTTTCTTCATCTGTAAAATGGGATGGAAAAGGAAATGGCAAATTGTTCCACTGTCTACTTTAAAAAACTTTTTAAAACTTTTTTTAAAAAAATCTCAAAAAGTGTCACAGAGAGTTGGACACAACTGAAAAAAATACCAAAAACATGTGTGAACATAGATATAAACAGGTCATGCCAGACTAAAATTTATTAAGGCAAAAGCCTTTGAAAGATATAACAGAAATAACCTTAATTGATGATGCTTTCATTATTAATAGGGAGAGGTATAAAACAGAAAGCTGTGCATGCCAAAGGAGTTCAGTATTGTCATAGAAGAGATCCAGCACAGAGTCCAAGCTAAGATGGGATTCTCTACACATGATGAGGTCCTACAGATCCTCCTGTTTGTGGGTGGCACCAAATCCATTACATCAATCCAAAAACAATGCAGAGAACTCATAAATGTGGGCTAGAATCACTTTAAAGAATTTGACCTCTTCATTTCTCAAATAAATAGAAAATGGGGTCAAATTTATAAAAAATACATGACATTTTCAATTGGAAAATGGTCAAAGGATATGAACAGGCAGTTTTCAGAAGAAATCAAAACTACCTTTGTAGTCATGAAAAAATGTTCTAAATCACTATTAATTGGAGAAGCGGAAATTAAAACAACTCTAGGGTACCATCTCACACTTACCCGATGGGTTAATATGATAAAAAGAAATTGACAACTGTCAGAGAAGATACGTGAAAATTGAAACACCAGTGAACTGTTGGTGGACTTGTAAACTGAACAACCATTCTGGAGAGAAATTTGGAAAGATGCACGAATGGCTATAAAACTGTACATACCTTTGATCCAGTAATACCACTACTAGGTCTGTATCCCAAATAAAAAAAAAATTAAGGGGAAAAGACCTATTTGTACAAAAATATTTATAGCAGTTCTTTTTTTTTGTGGTGGCAAAGAATGTGAAACTGAAGTGATGCACATCCACTGGGGAATGGCCAAACAAGTTGTGGAATATGATTATGATGAAATACTATTTTCTAAAAGAAATTATTTACCAAAGAATTTCAAAAAACTTGAAAAGACTTACATAATTTGATACAAAGTGAAGTAAACTAATGGCAATATAAAATGTTCAACTGTGAATGACTTAGCTATTTTCTGCAATACACAGATTCAAGACAATTCCAAAGGACTTATGCTGAAAATGCTATCCACTTACAGTGAGAGAACGAATGGAGTCTGAATTCAGATCGAAGCATACTCTTTTTTTACTTCATTTTTTAAGTTGTTTTTGATCCATATTTTCTTTCACAACATGACCAATATGGAAATACGTCTTGCAAAACTGCCCATGTATAAACTATTTCAAATTGCTTGTTTACTCACTGAGGAGGAGGAGAAGGAAGAGAGAGAATCTGGAACCCAAATTTTTAAAAAGAATGTAAAAAAATGTTTTTGCATGTAATTGGGAAAAGAAGAATAACAACTACCACCTGGTTGAACCAGGCATTGGTAGTCATACAGGGAAATCAAGTATATAAAGAATACTTACTATCTATCAATAGTTTCTAACCTGAGATTCACAGATGACTAAGGGATCCATGAATAGACTTCAGGGCATCTGTGAATCTGTGAATATTAAGAGGAAAAAAATTACATATTTATTTCAACATTTTGATTTCCTTTACTTTGGGTGCTGAAAAACATTTTTCTAAGGAATATATTGACTTTACCACATTGTCAAAAAGGTCCATAACACACACACACACACACACACACACACACACACACACACAAAATTAAGTATAATTTGTTTAGATTATGCTAAAAAGTTTAATAAACAAAGTTAGAAAAACCATCCATCTGTATGTGTGTATATATGTATATGCCTGTATGTACATATTACATGTGTACATATATGAATATATTTTCCATATACAAATGTGTATATATATATGAATAAATGAACTATGAGTGAATAAATGAAATCATTTAAATGTTGACTCTGTTGGGTATTCTGCTAAGCACTAATCACAAAAAATAAACAAGCAAGATAGCACCTACTTTCAGGGAACTTATAAGCAAAAAAAGAGAAAGTAACAAACAAAAGAGAAGTGAAATGGAATGGTCCTGGTTGGGATAAGTATTAGTAGCAAGGGTACAAAATGTTCAGAAAGTATTGTGTTATCCTAGCCCAGGATGCTAGAAGCAGTATGTGCTGGGACACGTGTGTATGTGTGCACGCATGTACATCGTATTGATGGTTGAACTCTCTAATTGGTAAATTGGCAATCTATTTGTCCATCTGTGAAAGGTAGTGAGCTTCTGTTATGTCATTCCTGCTGTCAGCTCAAGTCTTCCTAGATATTTGGTAAGTGCTAAATTTTTGTGGGATGCAGTGCTGTTTTTTTTATAATTCCTACTGATTCTTTCCTAATCTCCATTGAGCTCTAAGTCCAGCCTCCTACAGTGGCGATGGCCTGGCTCTAAAATTGCCATCATAAACTCTTCCATTACAAAACCCCATGACCATGCTGCTCCTCTTTGTTGACATATTGTTGGTTGAGTTTGGTTCCACTCATATCTTAGCTATTTTATAGGCTCCATCTGGAGGTAAATAGCTTTCCATTACACACCATAAATCTAATGGCATATATACCTGTTATCAGACATTATTATTGATCAGCAAATAGTGTGCACTGCTTTCAAAAATATTTTTGGAAATTTGTTGTGGTTGAGTTTTTTTTAATCTCATGATTATGTTCTATGAAAGTATCCTCTTTGTCCTGTGTTCTGATGATATTATACAAGTTTTACTTAAGGTACTTTCCAAATAGTAGTCTATTTTTAATTTTTTGACATGTACATTAATATTGGAATTGCATGGGTAGTAAATGCTTTAAAAGCATTTTTCTATTTGTATGTTTACACTCAGTACACAATAAGTATTTTTAAACTATTGTAAAAATACCTATTGCATTCATTCAGTCACAATAAAATATACTAAAGTTAAGTTTTGCAATAACTAGGGAAAGTATACCTAAAATATATATATATTGAGTAGAATCATTAGATTAGGAAGGAGATGAAATGTTCTTATTATTTTCCTCTTAGGAAAAAAAAACTTCAGTATTTGTAAAATATAGGAATTAAATAATAATAATAATAAAAGGAAATGGCACAACCCTCCAGTATCTTTGCCAAGAAAATCCTAGTGTCCCAAAGAATTGGGCATAACTGAAAAACAACTCAACAACAGTTACTTTAACCATATTTTTTGTATTGAGCTTTAATTTCATGATTCAAGTCTCTAATTATTGTCATTATTATCTGTTCAATAGACCAGATTTTTAATATATTGTATAATATTGTTCCAGAGTTCAGGAAAATAGATTCATAGGCTTCTAGATTTAGATTCATAGGATTATAGATTCGGCTTCTTTGAACTGAAAGGGATATGAGAAATCATTCAGTGCCTCTCTTTATAGGTAAAGAAACTGAGGCACCAAAGCGATTGCATGATTTCCCCAGGATCCTGCAGCTCGTAAGTATCCGAGAAAGGATTTGGTCCTAGTTCTTAATCTGGACTATACTATCTGCACTTCAGTCACTCTTTTTGTGCTGCCTCCAACTGAACTGAGCAGGCTTACAACCTAGTTCTAATGACATGCATAGAACTGCACTAGGCTCAGTGGAAAAGAATAAATGACTCAAATCTCAAAAAGGTTACAGTCTCAATGGAGAGACAAAAGGAAGCAGCTCAAAAATGATTAGGGAGAGCTGGAGGGAAGTCAGAGTATTAAGAAATCCACCCCCACTCCCAGGACACCCTCCTTTTCTTTCCTTCTTTCCTCCCCCTTTCCATGCCACTAACTGTCTCAGAATCCATCTGAGTTGGCCAAGTGATAGCAAGACCAGATTTCACCAAAGACCCTTCTCCCTTCTCCCAATTCCTGATCCCCAGATCATCCCAGAACCCATTAGATCTCTGAAAGTTAGAAAGAGCCACCACCACCAGGAACATCCTCCCTCCTTGACCTGAAATAGACAGGGGGCACACTGAAAGAGTGTTGGACCTAGAGGAATGAAGATTCAAATTCAAATCCAGCCTTAGGCATTTGCTAGATCTGTGATCCTGGCCAAGTCACTTAACTTCTGTCTGTTTCCATTTCCTGAAGTTCTTGGAGGGTTTGTTTGTTTTTTTTTTTTACAATGAACAAAAATGTTTTATTGGAACATATACACAAAGGGAGGAAAAGAGGTATCTGCATCATCAAATACGGAAAGTCCAAGAAATAATATCACCTCTCTCCCAGGTGTCATCACTAAAATTCAGCAAAAGTTAGACTGAGGGGGGCAGTTGGGTGGCTCAGTGGATGGAGAGCCAGGACCAGAGACAGGAGATTCTGGGTTCAAATCTAGCCTCAGACACATCCCAGCTGTGTGACCCTGGGCAAGTCACTTAACCCCCATTGCCTAGCCCTTACCCCTCTTCTGCTGGGAACTAATACCTAGTATTGACTCCAAGGTGGAAGGTGAGGGCTAGACTGAGGCACGTGTTCTCTAAGGAAGATAACATTTTATTCATAAGGGTGCTAACTGCCAACAGAGTGGGTCATTGTCTGCCTCAGTTTAGACAAGGAAGACAACTCATTTTTACAAGATTAGAACAAAAATCAGCACCGGATAGGTGAGGAAATAACAAAATTGATTGTAGTGTTGATGGGGTGGTGCACGTGATTTGGTTACATGGTTGAGGCTCGTGATTGGTTGGAAGTTGGGAACGAGGGGCTAGCAACAACCCCCTCCTGCCCTCCTGAGTCCAAGAATTGTTCATTGTTTGAATCCACCTGCAAGGTTAAAGATAGCAAACCAGACATCCTTGAAGGGATAGCGTGGTGGCACAAAGATGCTACACTGGACTCCCTGGTATCCACCAGCATTCCTCAAGAGAAGCAGATTTCTTTGAGGCAAGAATAGAACAGTGATTAGCAAAAGAACTAGACTTTTAACTCATTACCAACCAGCTGAATTTCTGAACTGAGTTCAGGGGCAAAGAACTGTGGCTTGTCCAGTTATGGGACAAAATCAATTAGCTTTAAGTAGGATTGATTAAAAAATGACACAGAATTAATTTAACCTTCTCACTGGGTTATTGAATAGATAAGATGAGATATTTGTAAAGTGTGTCACAAAGCTTAAAACATTATGGAAGAGCTATTATTATTAGTCATAGCAGCAGTAAGAGTTATTATTATTATTATTAATCTCTCTTTATTCACTTCCCCACATATTGTATTCATTCAATCAATCACACTAGAACAAGCTAAAGTTAAACATTTTGTAATAACCAACAAAAATTAACCTAGAAACATATATTGAGAGGAGTCATGGGATAGGAGGGAGACGAAGTGGCATTATTTTCCTCTTGGTAAAAATTGCTCCAGTATTTGTGCAAGACAAATAAGAGATTTGTGAAAGCTATATTGTCACCCATAATACCCAAAGTCTTCAAGATATTATTCTGAGCCCAAAGAAATTCAGTCAGCAAGCTGATGAGATCAGGCTCAATTTTTTTTAAATAAAATAAAAATTATTATACTTCTCCTTTGCAAGATTCCCAAGAATATCAGGAATCAATTTATTTATTTATACACATTTATGTTCTGTCTCTTGCACGTCTTCCGTCCTCCTCACTGAACAGTAAAAAAAAAATTAAACCCTAATAAAATATTTACAGTTCAGTAAAAAAAAAATCCCACGATGCTCATGTTCAAACATGTAGGTCTCATTCTGCATCTTAATTCCATTCCTTCTTTGGTAGGAAGGGAGCATCATGCTTCATCTTCAGGCTTCTGAGTTTTTCTTTTATCATGAAATTGTTCTAAGTTACAGTCTTTCAAAGTAATTTTTCTTTATAATATTGTTGTCATTGTACATACTGTTCTAGTTCTGCTCACTTCACTCTGCATCAGTTCATAGGGGTTTTCCCAGTTTCCTTTGAAACCATTTGTTTCATCAGTTCTAATGACACAATAATATTCCATTGCATACGTATGCCATAATTTATTTAGCCATTTCCTAATAAGTGGGTATCTCTTTAGTTTCCAGTTTGGAAAGAGAAGAAAGGGTTGCTATAATTTTTTTTGCATCTATGGAGCATTTCCTTCT
Source organism: Monodelphis domestica (assembly GCF_027887165.1). Lineage (NCBI taxonomy): Eukaryota > Metazoa > Chordata > Mammalia > Didelphimorphia > Didelphidae > Monodelphis > Monodelphis domestica. The sequence continues at coordinate 450,516,352 of NC_077229.1, forward strand.
TTCTTTGAACTCCTTGGACTTTAGTCTTAGTCGAGGTATTTCTGAGTAAAGCGATATGCTAAGTTTAGTGATTTAGGGGTTGAGGTTCCAAATTGCTTCCCAGAATTGCTGGTCTAATTCATAGCCACACCAACAGTGCCTCAAAGTGCCTGTTTTCTCCCATCTCCTCCAACATTTGTCAGTTTCTTCTTTTATTACTTTTGCCAATCTGATGGGTGAGGTAGAACTTCAGCATAGTCTTGCTTTGCTTTTCTTTTATTATTAGTGATTTTTAATATAGTTTTAGATAGCTTCAATCTCTTCCTTTTAAAATTGCCTATTTAGGGGCTGCTTGGTAGCTCAGTTTTTTGTTGTTTTTTGGTTTAGCATCCATCTTTAATCCTGACATACTGCACAATGACAAGTCATATGTTTTGGTCTCTTGTCTGCAGTAGACTTTTAGTCTGCATAGACTTTTAGTGTCTCCTGACTTAACTACCCCTCTCTTACTCTTTATTCAACCTATATTTATCCTTCACTCTTTTACTTTATTCTCTCTTGACATTCTCAACTATTCCTTGTCTCAGATTCTCTTTAACCTATGAAAATTTCTTCTCTCCAGTGTAGAAAGCGAGCATCCCATCCCCTTTCCAGTATTTAAAATTACTGTTGTAGCAAAGTTTCATCCATCCTTCTGGCCTCTCATCCTAGACTGGACAGTTGTCAGAGTTTGATATCAGACATCAATCGACATAGGTCTTCCTAGACATCTCTGAAATTATTCATTAAGAAATGTTGAGAGGACTTTCAGGTAAGCATGGTAGCAGTCTAGACACAAGACTCCTCCTCTCCTCAGCACCCACTGATATAGACTACCTCAAAAGACCAAAAAAACCATTTTCATAAGAACAGAGGGACTCTACAGTAGGGCACAGCATTGAAGGTACATGGGATTTGGGCATTTCCACACTATAAGGGGGTGAAAAAGCTCCCACTCAAATGTGAGTCAATCTACCCTCCCCCACCCCACCTACGGAGCCAGAGTCAGAGCCAGTGTGCCAGAATCAGAGAGTGAGCGAGGGGCACCTCAAGAGAGAGCAAGGGGCACCTCTAGGTCCTTGGGAGCTGACTAAGACCACCAAAGACCTACAACTGAGAGCAGCTACACCTGAAATCCCAGCAGACGGGGAGCACAGATCATGGGAGCTCCTGGGAAGGCAGTGCAGAGAAAAGCTGCAAACAGCGGAGGTGGAGATTTGAGAGCTTGCCACAGGCAAAATCCTTGCTCCTTAACTCCATACACAGAGAACCTGCCCAGCTCACTCAGATTTCTGACTAAAAAAGGAAGGTAAAACCTCCACAGTAATGGCAAATTGCGCACAGGACCAACAAACACCTTCCAAGAAAAAAAAAAGGCAGTGACACTCAAAAATTTTTATGAAGGAAAAACCCAGGCTACAGAGGAAATACAGGAGGAAATTCAAACAAAGACAAAACCTTCTAAAGAAATGGAAATTGTCCACAAGCTCTGGAAGAATTTAAATTGGAGCTTATCAAAAAAAATGGAAACCTACTGGCAAGAGAAGTGAGAAATGGTTCAAAGAGAAAATTTAAAAATTATAGCAGAAAATCAAAAGATTAAAGCAGAAAACCAGGCCTTAAGGACCAGAATTGAGCAACTGGAAACCAATGATCTTGCAAAACAGCAAGAATTAATAAAGCAAAGTCAAAAGTCTGCAAAATAGAAGAAAACATAAAATATCTCACTGAAAAGATGATGGGGATCAGGAAAACAGAGCACAAAGAGACAATTTGAGAATCAGTGGTCTATCTGAAAAGCCAGAAATATACAGAAATCTTGACATCATGCTATAATAAATTATCCAAGAAAACTGCCCTGAAGTTCTGGAACAAGGAGCTAAAATAGATATTGAAAGAGTCCATAGAACATCCTCTACACTAAATCCCCAAAAGACAACTCCCAGGAATGTAATTGCCAAATTCCTGAGCTTTCAAGCTAAGGAGAAAATTCTACAAGAAGGCAAAAAGAGACAATTCAGATACCAAGGAGCACCAATCAGGAAAACACAAGACCTGGCAGCTCCTACATTAAAAGACTGCAAGGCTTGGAACATGATATTCAGAAAGGCAAGAGAACTGGTTCTTCAAACAAGAATCACCTATCCATCAAAATTGACTATATACTTCCAGGGAAAAGTATGGGCATTCAACAAAATAGAAGATTTTCAAGTATTTGTAAAGAAAAGACCAGAACTAAGTGGAAGGTTTGATATCCAAACACAGAGATCAAGAGAAACATGAAAAGGTAAATAAGAAAGAGAGGGAAAAGGGGAAATTTTTTTATTCAAACTCTCTTCTTTAAGGGCTACAATTATATCAAATTATATATATTAATATATGGGGAAAATATTATTTGTAACTCAAAAATTGTATTCATTATTATAGTAATTAGAAGAATCACTCATAGGAAAAGTTTGGGGCATTAAGGGCTATAAGATGATATGCCAAAAAAAAAAAGGAAAAAAGGTGGAGGGGGGAATCGAAGATGATACCAAGAGATATTTGAAGAAATAAAATAAATAGGATAATCTTTATCACACAAAGATACATATGGGAAGGGGAGGGGGAAGAATACTCTTATAAGAAGGAGAGGAAGAGACTGCTAATAGGTAATACTTAAACCTTATTCTCAGTGAAATCAATTCTGAGAGGGAAGAGCACCTAGATCCATTGGGATCTTGAATTCCATCTTATCCTACAGGGTAAATGAGAAGGGAAAACTAAGGGGGTAGAGGGGAAAGGAATACAAAAAGGGAGGGAAGGAAAGGGGGGAGGGAACTTAACAGACCCTAAAAAAACAACAAGGAAGTAAAAAGGGAGGGGCCAGAAAGGCAAGCATATTAAGGGAAGGGAATAGGGGGACTGATTAAAAGTAAACCACTGGTTTAAAGGGATATAGCAAAAGAAGAAAGGACAGAACTAGGAGAGGATATCGAAATGATAGGGAATTCACAAGTGACAATCATAACTTTGAATGTGAATGGAATGAACTCACCCATAAAACATAGACAAATAGGAGAATGGATTAGGATCCAAAATCCTACCATATGTTGTCTATAAGAAACACACCTGAGGTGGGTAGATACTCACAAGGTCAGAATTAAAGGTTGGAGTAAGACCTAATGGGCCTCAACTGATAGAAAGAAGGCAGGAGTTGCAATCATGATATCTGACAAAGCCAAAGTAAAAACAGACCTGATGAAAAGGGATGGTATAGTATCCAAATTTATAAAGGAGAAACTAGTAGAATTGAAGGAGGAAATAGAGAGTAAAACTATACTAGTGGGAGACCTGAATCTACCACTATGAAATTTAGATAAATCAAATCAAAAAAAAAAATAAGAAAGAGGTAAAAGATATGAATGAAATCTTAGAACAATTAGAGTTAATAGATAGAAGGAGAAAAATAAATAGGGACAAAAAAGAATACACCTTCTTTTCAGCAGCACATGGTACACTCACAAAGATTAACCAAATACTAGGTCATAAAATCATGGCATACAAATGCAGAAAAGCAGAAATAATAAATGCAACATTTTCAGATCATAAGGCAATAAAAATAATGATCAGTAAGGGTACGTGGAGAGTGTGGAAGAGGCATGAAGAAAGAGAGAATTTCATGCATGCAAAACAAAGTAGACCTCAGCTGTCAATCAAGAAAACACATTCCAAATAGAATGTTCCCAGGAAAGACAGTTGGAGAGTCAAGCCAGGCTGAAGGGGGAAGAAGCTCTCAACTGGACCCCAGTTAGCTTCTGTCCTAGGCTGAAGAAACCTTGGGGGGGGGGGCGGGGATTCTGGAGCTAGGCTGAGAAAAAATTAACTTTTGTTGGTGGCTTAGAGTGTGAAGAACTGATTATATATTTGAGATTTGAGTTTGATGGAAGAAGAAAGAAGATTAAACAGTTGTCCTCCCATCTCCCTGACAGATTTTTGTGTCACAGCTGTGACAGGACTGACATTTCCAAAATCCTCCTAACCCTCCTTATAGATTATGGAAAACCTCATCCCTCTCACCTCATCTTCCATCCTTATCCTCCCCGATAAACCTCCTTACTTGAGAAAGAGAACAAGTGTATCTTCTCTAAACCTCACAGTTCACCTTTGAATTTCTTAGAAGGGTGGCTGACTAACAGGGGGGAGGGGAAGGGAGGCAGGAGGGCGTGGGTGGAAAACTGGGAGTTGGAGGGTAGGAAATATCTTGATCTATTAGCCATCAGTTATGATCAATAGGCAACCCCAGAGTATCCCCTCTAGTAGTATCTCTCTATCTCTCAGAAGTATCTCTATCTCCATTACAACTAGGCACCCTGAGGTTCCCCTACTATCTCTCTAGTCACTGCCAGAGTATCTCAGTTATTATAACTAGAAATATCTCCCACAGTGTCCTTTCTATTTACAAGAGTCAAATCAAAAATTAATTGGAAATTAAATAATATGATTCTCCAAAATTGGTTAGAGAACAAATCATAGAAACAATTAATAATTTCACTGAAGAAAATGACAATGATGAGACATCCTTTCAAATTCTATGGGAAGCCAAAGTACTTAGGGGAAATTTTATATCCTTGAGTTCATATATTAACAAATTAGGGAGGGCAGAGGTCAATGAATTGGACATGCAAATCAAAAAACTTGAAAGCAAACAAATTAAAACCCCCCAGAGGAAAACCAAATTAGAGATTCTAAAAATTAAGAGAGAAATTAATAAAATTGAAAGTGATAGAACTATTGAACTAATAAATAAGACTACAAGCTGGTATTTTGAAAAAAACAAACAAATTAGACAAAGTACTGGTCAATGTAATAAAAAAAGGAAAGAAGAAGACCAAATTAACAGTATCATAGATGAAAAGGGAAAACTCACCTCCAATGAAGAGGAAATTAAGGCAATCATTTTTTTTGCCCTATTTTGCCCAATTATATGGCAATAAATATGTTAATCTAGGTGATGTGGATGAATATTTACAAAAATATAAATTGCATAGATTAATAGAAGAAGAAATAGAATTCTTAAATAATCCCATGTCAGAAAAAGAAATTGAACAGGCCATCAAAGAACTCCCTAAGAAAAAAATCCCCAGGGCCTGATGGATTCACAAGTGAATTCTATCAAACATTCAAAGAACAGATAATCCCAATACTATACAAACTATTTGACATAATAAGTAAAGAGGGAGTTCTAGTACTGATTCTAAAGCCAGGCAGGTCAAAAATAGAGAAAGAAAACTATATACTAATCTCCTTAATGAACATAGATGCAAAAATCTTAAATAGGATACTAACAAAAAGACGCCAGCAAGTGATCAGGAGGGTTATTCACTATGATCAGGTGGGATTTATGCCAGGAATGCAAGGATGGTTCAATATCTGGGAAACCATCCACATAATTGACCATATCAACAAGCAAGCCAAAAAAATCACATGATTATCTCAATAGACGCAGAAAAAACCTTTGACAAAATACAACACTCATTTCCTATTGAAAACACTAGAAAGTATAGGAATAGAAGGGTCTTTCCTAAAAATAATAAACAGCATCTATCTAAAACCATCAGCCAACAATATCTGCAATGGGGATGAACTAGAAGCCTTCCCAATAAGATCAGGAGTGCAATAAGGATGCTCATTATCACCTTTATTGTTTAACATTGTACTAGAAACACTAGCAGTAACAATTTTTTGAATTGTTGAATTGAATTGAAGGTATTAAAATTGGCAATGAAGAGACCAAGCTATCACTCTTTGTGGATGATATAATGGTCTACTTAAAGAATCCTAGAGAATCAACTAAAAAGCTAGTGGAAATAATCAACAACTTTAGCAAAGTTGCAGGATACAAAATAAACCCACATAAGTCATCAGCATTTCTATATATCTCCAACACATCTCAGCAACAAAAATTAGAAAGAGAAATTCCATTCAAAATCACCCTAGACAATATAAAATACTTGGGAATCTATCTGCTGAGACAAACACAGGAACTATATGAACACAACTACAAAACACTTTCCACACAATTAAAACTAGATCTGATCAATTGGAAAAACATTAACTGCTCATGGGTAGGATGAGCTAACATAATCAATTTGACCATCCTACCCAAACTTATCTATTTATTTAGTGCCATACCCATCGAACATCCAAAAAAGTTTTTTACTGATTTAGAAAAAACCAAAACAAAGTTCATTTGGAAGAACAAAAGATCAAGGATATCCAGGGAAATAATGGAGAAAATGCAAAGGAAGGAGGATGTGCAGTCCCAGATCTCAAACTATACTATAAAGCAGTGGTCATCAAAACAATTTGGTACTGGCTAAGAGACAGAAAGGAGGATCAGTGGAATAGACTTGGGGTAAGTGACCTCAGCAAATCAGTCTATGACAAGCCCAAAGATCCCAGTTTTGGGGACAAAAATCCACTTTTTGATAAAAACTGCTGGGAAAATTGGAAAACAGTACTGGAGAGATTAGGCTTGGATCAACACCTCACACCCTACACCAAGATAAATTCAGAATGGGTGAATGACCTGAACATAAAGAAGGAAACTATAAGTAAATTAGATGAACACAGAATAGTATACATGTCAGATCTTTGGGAAAGGAAAGATTTTAAAACCAAGCAAGACTTAGAAAGAGTCACAAAATGTAAAATAAATAATTTTGACTATATCAAATTAAAAAGGTTTTGTACAAACAAAACCAATGTAACCAAAATCAGAAGGGAAATAGCAAACTGGAAAACAATCTTCATAACATAACATAACATAAAAGGTCTAATTACTCAAATTTACAAAGAGCTAAATCAATTGTACAAAAAATCAAGCCATTCCCCAACTGAGAAATGGGCAAGGGACATGAATAGGCAGTTTTCAGTTAAAGAAATCAAAACTATTAATAAGCACATGAAAAAGTGTTCTAAATCTCTTATTATCAGAGAGATGCAAATAAAAAAAAAACTGAGGTGTCACCTCATACCTAGCAGATTGGCTAACATGAAAGTAATGAATGAATGAGGGGATGTGGCAAAGTCAGTCGGGACACTAATTCATTGCTGGTGGAGTTGTGAAATGATCCAAACATTCTGGAGGGCAATTTGGAACTATGCCCAAAGGGTGCTAAAAAACTGTCTGCCCTTTGATCCAGCCATAGCACTGCTGGGTTTGTAACCCAAAGAGGTAATAAGGAAAAAGACATGTACAAGAATATTCATAGCTGCGCTCTTTGTGGTGGCCAAAAATTGGAAAATGTGGGGATGCCCTTCAATTGGAGAATGGCTGAACAAATTGTGGTATGTGTTGGTGATGGAATACTATTGTGCTCAAAGGAATAATAAAGTGGAGGAATTCCATGGAGACTGGAACGAACTCCAGGAAGTGATGCAGAGTGAGAGGAGCAGAACCAGGAGAACATTGTACACAGAGACTGATACACTGTGGTACAATCGAATGTAATGGACTCCTTCATTAGTGGCAATGCAGTGATCCTGAACAACTCGGAGGGATTTATGAGAAAGAACACTATCCACATTCAGAGGGGAAATTGTGGGAGTAGAAACACAGAAGAAAAACAACTGCTTGATTACATGGGCCGAGGGGATATGATTGGGGATGTAGACTCTAAATGAGCATCCTAGTGCAAACACCACGAACATGGAAATAGGTTCTGATCAAGGACACATGTAATACCCAGTGGAATTGTGCGTTAGCTATGGGGGGGGGAGAGGCCTAGAAAATGATTTTTGTAACCAAGGAATAATTTTTGAAATTGACCAAATAAAAAATGTTTTAAAAAATGTTCATTTCTTATAATACAATATTTAATTGTATTTATATGCCACAATTAATTAGTCATCCCCCAACTCATAGGCACTCTTATAATTTATAGTTTTTTGTTATGATAAAAATTGCTGCTATAAACATTCTTTACATTTGGGTCCCTATTTTCTTTCTTTGATCTCTTTGGAATCGAGGGCTCTTAGTGATATAGCTGAGTAGAAGGATGTGCCCAGTTTAATGACTTTTGGAGTATAATTTCAAATTGCCTCCCAGAACAGATAAACCAATTCAGAACACCACCAGCAGAACATTAATGTATCTATTTTCTGATGGCCTCTCTAACAATTGTGATTTTCTTTTCCTGGTGATATTACACAATCTGACAAATATGAAGCAAAAAAAATCTAAGTTCTTTTAATTTGTATTTTTCTAATTATTGGTGAATTGAAACACTTTCTTATATGAATATAGTTTAGATTTTTTCACTTATTGCTTAATCATTTTTCTATCTTGGGGGAATCATTTTTTTACTTTTTATGTCTAAGACATGCATACTTTTGGAAATATCTTCATGGTATGAGATTTTGGTCTATATTTAATTTCTGCCAGGCTACTATCTAGTTTTGTAGTCTAATAGTTAGGACTTTAGGTTTATGTATGAAATCTGTTCCACTGATAAATTACTTTTTAAAATCATTACTAAATTGTTTAGAATACTACTGTTTTATAGTTCTATAATCATTTGGTGGCTTAATTTGATATGGCACTGAAAAAGTAAATTAATTTAGGTATTATTGACATTTTTATTATATTGGCTCAACTATGAGCAAATATTATCTCTCCAATCATTTAGGGTTGTCTTCTTTATTTTATAGGAAATGGCTTATAGTAATATTTGTAAAATTTCTGTGACTAAATATTTTATATATTGATGAATCTCTCGGAGTCTTGGTTTCTCTACCTATAGATGGGGATGATGATTCTTACACTATCTACCTCACAATATAATTGAAAGAATAGTGTTTTGTAAGCCTCAAAGCACCATATGTGTGATTTATTACTATTAAATTATGAAAGGAATAACTTATATTTTCATTACTCTGACCTGAATAAAGATACCTCTTTGATTTTATAATTCCAGCCAGCTGTTCTACTGTCATACTTGAAATTTTAAAAAAAATAGTCTATTTCTTCTTCCTGATTCAGATTCTTTCCTTCTCCCTCCTAAAATTTCTTTTCCATTTGAATCCATCAATTACCAAGCATTTAGGCAGCACCTATATGCTGGGTGCTGGAGATACAAAAAACAAACGGGAAGCCTGCCAACAAGTAGGCACTTCACTTCTGTTTTCCTTTTTTCCTCAAATGTAAAATGGGATTAACTGGGTTGTTTTGAGACTCAAATAAGATTCTGTTGGGGAGGGGGGCAGCTAAGTGGCTCAGTGGATAGGGAGTCAGGAGGTCCTGGGTTCAAATCTAGCCTCAAACATTTCCTAGCTGTGTGACCCTGGGCAAGTCATTTATCCCCAATTTCCCAAACCATACCACTCTTTTGCTTTGGAACCAATACACAGGATCAATTCTAAGATGGAAGGTAAAGGTTTAAAAAATTATATATGTTAAATGTTTAATATGGTGCTGGCACATATTAGGTATTTAATAAGTGTCTGTTTCTTTCCCTCATGTCTTCCAGGGCAATCATCTCTTTCAACTACCAAATACAAGCCAGTTAGGGAACACCAACTCTGAGACCTGAGCTTACACCCATTTAATATTTTGCCTACAGGCAGCTTCAACCTAGAAGACAGACTGACACCCTCCTTAAGCAATAATTACCAGTTGTTGCGTGCCCTTCTGCTCCCATGGTTCAGTCCTGCCTTTGTGGCTGTGATAACAGACAATCTATAAAAAAGAGAGTTTTATGAAAAGAAGCTGGTGTTGAGTTATATTTAAATGAATATATGCCAAGTTTGCAAATCACAGCACAAGAAGTAAATGGCAGGTCATGTCTAGGTCTACAATCCTAGCAAAGGGAATAAAATGAACTTAAAAATAAGTTCATTTTTTTAAAAGTAAAGAAGATTTTTAAAAACTTTGAAGAGTTTATACTTTCAGGGTAGAAATTTAGTAATATTGTTTTTCCTTTTACCACAAAGAAAAAACATGGAAAAATCAAAGAGAACATTATGGACCTTCTAGCTGTGAGAAAGTTCAGTCAATATAATCTATTTAATAATAAATCTAAAAGCCAAATAAGGCAGTCTATAGCTAAGAGGTGGACTTGGAATCAGAATAACAGGATGGATTTAAGGTCCAGCTCTATTCCTTACAAGCTCTATAGCCACAGACAAGTCATTAGAGATGAGGCTCCTCATCTCTAAAATGAGAAGTTTCAAAGTAACTACCACACAGGATTGTTGCAAGGAAAGTGCTTTAAAAATTGTAAAATGCTATATGTATTTGGTTAATTAGCTGTGTCTGACTCTTTCTGATCCAGTTTGGAGTTTCTTTGGCAAAGATACTGGAGTGGCTTACCATTTCCTTCTCCAGCTCATTTTACAGATGAGGAAACTGAGGCAAACAGATTTAAGTGATTTGCCCAGGGTCGCACAGCTAGTAACTGTATAAAACTGGATTTGAACTCATGTTTTGCTGACTCTAGAACTAGCAGTCTATCCATTGTGCTACATATATATCATGTGAAATTTTATTATTATGATGAGGTAAGTTACTAGAAAACTCATTTGTTATAGATATAGTTATAGATACGCATTTCCATGCCAAGTTGGTTATAAATTCCAGAGCTCAAATGATTATGGCCTCAAACCATAGTCAGGGTGAGTTAGAAAGAAACATTGTCATTGACGTTTGGGAATAAGATCAAGTGTTGAATTAAACAGGGAATTATAAAGTTAAAGATTAATGAGAAAGCACCACATTGTACCTCCATGTTTATTTCCTTAAAATTTTCCATAAATTTCCTTATTTACTTAAAATTCCTCCTTTTACTATTTATTGTACTTTATTGATTAATAATATACAATAATTTATTAATAATATATTGCTGTTGAGGTTTGTTTTTTTTTAAGTTAGAGGAGTGGGATGAGAAGGATCTCAGATCACACACACTATGAATGGGGGTCCTTCCTGCCACTTGGTGGCAGCATACTCTAATTGCATGGCCAATACTAAGTCTAGAGATGCCTACCTGAAAGTTTTTAATTGAAAAATAAATTTATTATCGTTATTATGATCAAGTATATATTAAACATGTCTTATGGAACCAAATACTGGGGATGCCAAGAATAATAATAAGACATGGTCCTCTCCCTTGGGAAATTTACAATGGAGTTGAGGACATCTAAGATGTGTGTGTGTATCTATGTATGTATATGTGTATATTGCATTGTGTATATGTTGTATATGCAAGGTAGATATTGTTTATGTCTATACTTATGCATATATGCATATATATGTAATTAACAATTATGTAATTGACAAAGGTGTGATTAACAATTCATGTTAATATAAATTGAATGTTAAAATATCATTAATAAACATTAGGAATTCAGAGGGCAGCTGGGTGGCACAGTGGCTAGAATCAGGGAGTCTTCTCTTTCTGAGTTCCAGTCTAGCCTCACTTTTTAGCTGTGTGATCCTGAGCAAATCACTCAACTCTGTTTGCCTTAATTTCTTCATTTGTAAAATGAGCTGTAGAAGGAAATGGCAAACCACTCTAGTATCTTTGCCAAGAAAGAAAAATGGGGTCCCAAAAAAGACACAATGGAAAACTGAACAGCAATAAGAATTCAGAGTAGGGAGAGATAAAGGATTGCATCGTTCAATGAAACTTTGTGGGAAGATGGCATTTGAACTGGAATTTTTGTAGCATATTTCTGTTAGCTAACTGTTCAAGGGAAGCTGTATGGTAAGGATTCATGAGTTACTAATCTTCAGGATTCTCCCCCCCAATCTTGGTAATAGTAGCAACTGCCTCAAAATGTGTACAACCTGTCATTTTGGGTTAGTAAGTAAGCCCAGAGGGTTTGGGTTCAAGTCTCACTAGTTCTTTTTGTATGACCCTGAGGACTCACCTTAATCTTTCAGTCCACACTGTAAGTTTCATGAAAGGTTCCCAAGAAAGTCACAGAGACCAGGTTAGAGACCTGCTTTAAAAAATTGGGAGAAATGGGGGAGCTCTGCAGAACAGAAATAGTTAAAATAAAATTTGTTTTGTTTCTGAAACATATGTGGCATTTAACCTTTTATAATTAAAAATATATTATTTATTATAATAAAATACAATTGTGCCTCCAAATTTTTTGAATTACAACTTTATAAAGAAGATACATTTTTAAAATAATTGATTTGGAAAAATTATGACTACATATAATAAGAAAAGACTACATTGTATTGTCAAAATGCAGAAACAATTGTTCATATGTAATTCTTTCATTGATTAGGGTCTATTTTGGTCAATAACAGAATTTTTATATCATTTTTTTCTTTGAAATTCTTCAGATTTTATGATGAATTTCCAAAACAATAGGCAAAAATGATACCCCTGAAAAAGATAAAACCATATGCAATATAGTTGGTCTCATGCCTTCTTCATAAAATTCCTGTGTTTGTCTTGGCAGATAGATTTCTAAATATTTTATATTCCATGCCTTCTTAAGACTACTAGACCCTGATAAAACTATGCATATCTTTTGACCTAGCAATAACACTACTGGCTCTGTATCTCAAAGAGATCAAAGATGTGGGAAAAGGATCTACTTGTACTAAAATATTTTAGCAGCTTTTTTTGTAGTATCAAAGAATGAAAATTGAGGAGTTGTCCATCACTTGGCATTAGATGAACGAGTTGTAGTATAGGGTTGTAACAGAATACTATTGTACCATGAAGGATAATTAACTAGATAAGTTTGGGAAAACCTGGAAAATCTCATAAGAACTGATGTAAAGTGAAGTGAGCAGAACCAAGAGAACAATGTATACAGTAACAGAAATCTTATAACAATGATCATCTGTGAAAGACTAAAGTATTATCAGCAAAAACAGTTTCCAAGATAACTACAAAGGACACATGAAGGAAATGCTATCCAAATCCAAAGAAGGAACTTTTTGGAATCTGATTATAGATCAAAATATGCCATATTCCACTATATTTCCTCCATGAGATTTTTATTGTATGTGATACATGTCTTCTAGCTTGATAAGCAATGTGGAAATGTGTATTATATGAAAGAGCAGGTGAGGATGTCTCCCCACTTCATTAATCAAAGAAATGAGTGCAAGATGGGTGGAAGTGCAAAACTTTGTTGAAAAATATCACCCTGATCAAGCTTTAAGAAACAGAATTATAAATTGGTTAAATGACCAGGCCATTTGCCAATTTAGAGGAATTTTGAAAGGCAGACAAAAGCAATCATTGGATAGGTTTCTTGTGAAGTCTACTCCTGAAGAATCCCAAGCAGGGTTCAGTGGTGATAAGGGGCAGAAAAGAGAAAGAGAAAGAACTCCAAAAGGGCAGTTGCCCACAGAAAATATGGAAGGGGACTCCTCTTCCAGACAATAACATTTCTCCTCCCCATCACTGTTAGGCCATGAACTCCTACAAATAAAGGTAAAGTTAAGTTTAATTATTTTATTTAATTATTGGTTTTTTTTATTTATGCACTATTAATGTTTATTTAGTAAAGTATAACTCCATTAATGCAGATGATACCTTATAAACTTTGGGTTTTCTGGGTATCTAAAAAGGATTAATTCAATTAACATTATTCTTTATGAGAAAAATTCATTTGTTGTTCTACATTTTTGGTACTCAATCCACCTTCTGGAACTAATTAATGATGAGTACCAAGGCACCACTATAAATACTTTTCCTAAATTTTTCTAAATCAATTATTTTTAAAATGTAGCTTTTTATAAATAAAGTTATAACTTAGGAATTAGGGGGACACAATTGCATTTTGCTATGATAAATTATATATTTTTATTTTTAATTAAAAAGGGTTAAATGAAATGCCATGTGAATATTTTAGAAACAAAACATAATTTATTTTAAATATTTCTATCATCTCTTAGTTTTCAAATATATAAGCTCTATGTCAAAATTATGAAAATTGAAGAATTTACCCTTTTAGAAAAAAGTAGCTACATTTTGTAAGCAGATAATTTTATACACACATATATGCAGTAATTATGCTGGTAAATGCTTAACAAACAGCTCTAGGAGAGAGGGAGGATTGTTCACAGAATACACTTTCAAATTTAATCTGCATTATTAATGTTTTCTCCATCATTTTCTTACATGGAGCCATTAGTTTGTTGCCAAAACTATGGGGTTCCATGGTGAGAATAAATATAATAAAAATTAAATAGGCTTACACAAGTCCATCTGAGCTGGCTCCTCTAGCATGTCACTGTATGTTACATATGTGTATAGCATGTGGGTAGGAATTCTCTGACTGAGACCACAAATTCTTATGGCCTACTGTGATCTCTACTCTTCATCTGTCCTTATAGCTTTCCCTGTGAGGTTCAGTGCTATGAGGCTGCTTAATTCCTCAATAGTTGAATAAGGCTCCCCAATTTTCATCTTCCACCTCTGCTACACTAGCAACCATTTGATTTTGAGCTCTGGTCTAGCCCCATCCTCAAAAAAGAAAGTAAAAAGGAGTACCAAATACCCAGAAAAATCTGGCATGGAACATGTTTAGTCCCCTACAGAAAAAGGAATGTAATGGGGGAAAGGGATCAGAATGATTTTATACAGATTTATACATTTTATACCAATTTTTTCTTTTTTAGATAGAAAATTCTGTAGCATCACACTAGAGTATAGTCAGTTACTAGGCTAATATTAGAGTCTTTTGGGAGCACTAATAGCTTCATTTCAAGGATGCTAATTAGCCATTTTGTCTTTCATCTCCACTGAGCACAATCCTTAAAATGCCAAGGAGAATTCTCTTCCTGGTATCTCCTCCAATGGCAAGGTTTCTCTTATCTCAAGGACAATCCTGCTACTGCCCCTGCCATCACTGGTGCTCCCCTTGTTGAGGGCATTCACTAAGTCAGTGCTGGAATGAAGGAAATACAAAAGGAGAAGCAAGACATCCAGGGGCTACCATGATAACCCTGGCTAAATGAGTCCATGTTCCATGCGGGGAGAGAGGACACCAGGCGAACCTGGTCCACTATTTTGCTGGGGTAGAGAAGGATTCTTCTTTTCTCCCCCCTGACTGACATCATCCTGCCTTTCCTTCACACGACCCATCAGCCAGAAGCTGCCTCTTTTATTCCTATGGAGCTCCCCATGTCAAAAATTTTTCAAGTTCAGCAACCTGGAGTGGGGGTATAAGGTGGGGAGTGGACTGAACCCCGACTTATATAACAGGAAACAGGCAAAAGATATCTGAATGTCCAAAGACCCCACAAGTCAGACAGAGAATATCTGCACATGTTCTCCAAGCAGAAACAGGGGTGGGCAGAAAAGATCTTATACTTGGCTGGAATGCCTTTACAAAACTATGGGGTGCCATATATATATATATATATATATATATATATATATATATATATATTAGTAGTAATATTACTATTTCTTCATCATCTTCTCTCTAACTGAGGAGCCACCTTCGATGTCAAGCATCTTGAAAGTCCTTTGGCTCCTTCCATAAAAGAGGAAATTGGCATAAAGAGAAATAAATGATTTATACCAAGTATATAATCCAGATTCCTAATCCAGATTCTAATTATTTTCTTGCTTAATTCACTACTTTTTGCATATCCGTGAAACAAAACCTACAATTTTCCCCATGAGCTCAGAAAAGAACAGTAAATAAACCACCTGACCCGGATATGGTATTTTATAGATTTTGCCTTTCAAAACCTTGCTGTAACTAATGTTTTGTTGTTATCCTCAGGACAAGTCAGCCATAGGGAAGGCATGGACGCTGTTGACAGACGGAAGCACTCTGGGACAGAGGTCAGATGTCACAGAACTCTTCAATAACAAGGTAAAGGGGAGGACCCATGTGGTCCAACTCCAGCCAAGCTCTTTTCCCACTAAAAAATAACAGCTTTGCTTAACCAAATGAGCTATGGCTTACAAAACTCTTTGCCTCATTCAACCTTTCCAACAACCTCCTGGTGAAATAAGCAGTAAAGATAGCATCATTCTCTTTTTACAGGTGAGGAAACTGAGGCACAGCCAAGTGAAAGGGCTTGATAAAGCCAGTCTCTTGGGTCTAGTCAGATCCTTTACAGCAATAGCAATACATACATATACATTATATAGTGTAGAGAGTGACATGTGTATATATCTCTATTCTTTCCTCATATAGTTGGCTATATGTGTATATATATAGGTACATCTGTCTATACACATGTATGTGTATGTGTTTATATACACATAAATTCTTTGAGGTGTAGGCACAAATATACATACAAATATAAGTATATATACCTGTGTATATTCATGAGTGTATAAGAATAGATTCATATAGATATATAGACTTAGGCATATATAAATATAAACAAACACATAAACATAAGTGTGCATGTATGTGTGTATTTATGTATGTGTATAAATGTGTGCATTTATATATGTATATGTATGCATGTGTATTTATCTATGTATATACATAGATGCCTATCTAAATATGTATATACACACCTATATATGTATACATTCCTGTGCATAGATACATGTGTGACTCTGTGTATACAAATGTGTGTGTCTAGGTATATGTATAACCACATAGATACCTAGACATATGCATAGGTCTATATACCTTTATGTAATATATATTCTATATTCTACAATATGCATATATTAATGCATGTCCATATAGAATAGATTTAACATGTGTTGGTGTATCTTAATATTAATGCAATATATTATATTAATATACACATTAATATAATTAAATAAATCAACATGAGTATATTAATATATAATAAAACAATGTATTAATTAAGATAATATATAATAAAATAATTCTATTGATATAGGTGTCACCTTCTTGTTAATGTAATATTATATATATGTTTGAATGATTTTGTTTAACTAATTAGTCATATGTGACTCTTTCTGACCCCATTAGGAGTTTTCTTGGCAAAGATACTGGAATGTTTTGTTATTTCCTTCTCCAATTCATTTTACAGACCAGGAAACTGAGGCAAATAGAGTGATGTGACTGTTCAGGGTAACACTTTAAAAAGTGTCTGAGGCTGGATTCGAACTGGGGAAGACGGGTCTCCCTGACTCCCAACCCGCAGGTGTGCATTTATACCTATATATGTATATATACACATACAACCATATACAAATCTGTGTATATACGTGCCTACGCATCCACCGATATATGCCTATATGTGTAAATCCATGCATCTGTCTCTACATGAATGCACACATACTAGACATACATGCAAACTAACCCTATAACTTATATACGCCGACCTATTGCCACAGGTTGCCCACAAACACACAAGTACACACATGTATACACTTACCCATACACAATTGTAGTGCATCCATGTACATGTGTGCATGTGTGTGTATATGTGTCTGATTTCCTAGGTCTGTATCTCTCTCTCTGTCCTCGCAGGAGCCCCGTAAAATATTCGTATAGTCCACTTTGCCCACGAGGCGCGGGAGGTGGGAAAGAGACTTACCACGGGTCCCAGGACCCAGGGGTGGAGATGCTGTTCAAGCTGGCTCCCTGTGGCTAAGTAGAAGGCGTTTGGAGGTCGGGCCTGGTAAATGCCTTTCCCGAACTCCGCTCTCCAGGCGGTGCAGAGAGCTGCCTTCGGCGTGTTCCCGCTCGGGCGCTCATTGGTTTATTTACTATAGCTATCTTTGGGACCCTGTTTTCTTTTCGGGAGCAGGGGTGGGCCTCCCTAGAGGAAGGAAGTGTCCTGCACCAGCCAGGGCTTTCCTCTAGGAGGAGCCCAGTCGTCCAGATGAAAGTGACACGCACCAACTCCAACTCCTCACAGGCAAAGGCAGCAATCTGAGCTCCCAGGAATTCGCTCCCCGGGCGGCTCTCGCCTCCTCCCCAGCCCATCTCCCACCAGCTGCCTCCGCTTCTCCTCGGGTTGGAGCTCTCCTTCCCCTCGGTTCCGAGCCCAGACTTCGGAGCGTGCGGCTCTCTCCCCCGTTCCACAGATCCTTGCCCCCCCTCCCCCAGCCAAAAAGCTGCCGCTCCCTTTCCTCGGTTCCCACCCCTCTCGTGCCCTCCCCTCCCATCCCCTTTTCTCCCTTTACCCCGCCCCCCTCTCCACCCCTCCTCTCCCAGAGCCTGACAGCCCGAGAGCTGCCAAGCGGGGCGCAGCCATGGGAAGGGGAGGAGGTGGAGGCGGCGGCGGCGGCGGCGGCGGCGGCGGCGGCGGCTGCTGCAGCAGCAGCGGTGGCAGCTGTGGCTGCTGCTGAGCGCCCCAGCAGCGGGGACCCCCCTGGGGCGCCCGGGCGCAAACAGCCGCTGCGCCGAGAGAGACCTTCTGCTCGTCCTGTTACGAGACTCAGCTCCAAGGTAATGACCGTGGTGGTGGGCAGCTCCGCGGGCGAGGGAGTCACTTCCCTCCTCTGTGGGGGAACTGAGTGTTGGGGGTGGGTTGGGAGCTGTATTCGGGACGTTGGAGGTTTTAGATTTATCGGCAAATACATTGGGGGTAGAACACCAAAAGCTTGCTCTTCCTCCCGAAGAAGTTGTTTTCCGCTGGTAGGTTGTTGTAATCTGATCCATACCATGGACGTGTGCGTGCGTGCGTGTGTGTGTGTGTGTGTGTGTGTGTTTGTGTCTGTCTGTCTGTCTGTCTTTGCTGGATTTTTTTTTCTTTTAGAGGAAAGAGTTGGGGGAGTGAGGATAACAAGACTAAACTTGTTTACGAGCAGGAAAGGGGAGGGGTTCTCATTGAGTGTGTAAGTGTGTATTTGAGTGATAGTTGGTGGGTGTCTTAAAATTTTTCTCTATGTGTGTATATTGTATTTGACATCTCCAATCGAGTCGAGCTGACGCTCCAGCTGGAGCCGTGTATCCAGAGTGGTGGCTGGATGATGGGAAAAGAGGTGAGGGGAACAATGGGGCTCCTTCAGACCGTGCCCTTCGTAATGGGCCAGCCTTTCGGCTCTCCTTGATTACAACTGTTATCTTTTTGTTTTCCTTTGGTTTGGTTTTTTGTTACACTCTTTAGCCCTTTGAGAGACTTTGGATGTGAAGGCTCGGTTTGGCCGGGTGGGATTGGGTTGGAAATTGGGGCTGAGTGGCTTCCTGCGGGTTGAAAAACTTCAAAGTTTTGACAGCTAGTGCTAAGAGAGGCCATTGGGGGTGCCAGCCGATGCCTGTCTCAGGGACCTCCAACCGATCGGTGGCAGGGGCTTGAGAGAGGCAGAGGGCTTAGGACGTGCTGTGGAGTGGGAGGCCCTCCTTGTATATAGTATTGAAAACTGTTGCTAGAACTGTGGCTCCTGGGGTTTATTTTGTTTTGATGATGGTTGTGGTGCTGTCAGCAGTGGTGGCGGCAGCGGTGGTGGTGGCGGTTTTGTGTGCTTGCACGGCTGTACGTGCTATATCTGTGTGTCAGTGTACCGGAGAGCAAGCACAGCATGTAGGAGTGTCCCTCGGTTAAGAGAGTGTACTGTGAGGGTAGGCGGAGGCCCTGGGAGGTGGTGGTAGTGGTGGTGGTGGTGGTGGTAGGAAGGTTGTTTATGTCTCCACAGTGGACCTGACTGAAAAAAGGTTACGGGAGGCGGGAGAGTGGGGAAACTGGAAAAGTTCCCTTAGGGGTAAACTCCCTGGACTTCAACAAGAGGGATCCCCCTTGCCAGCCAGGGACCAGGAGCTAGCCGTAAGCTATTGCAAGCGGAAGTTTTACTGTAAGAAGTGCCATCTTTCTCCCTGAAAAAGAGCCCTGTACAGCCACAGCTCCAAGTTGGAACCGCTGTCCCGGTGATGAATCCCCGAATTGGAGGGAACCCCAGCTCTGCAATCTCACCGATTCCCTCTGGGGTGTTTGTTTCCCTTCAAAACTCCATCCAGAAGAGATACTCCAGCACACCGCCCTGGGGTTGTAGGCACTGCCAGTGTTCTCCAATTTTAGGAAACAGCTTCTCTAGCCCTGAAGCTAATTCCGGGAATCCCAGATGCCTCCTTGGGTCCCTAAGATCACAACATAAAGTCTTAGAGAAAGAAAACTTCTGGGAAAATAGGAGTTTTACTGAAATAAAAGGATTGGACGGAATGGTGGTCTATACTTCATTCATTTGTTTTTGGGGATGCGTGGAAGGAAGGGATTGCTTTGTGGGGGAGGGGGTTACACTTGGGGATCCCGGGAAGAGAGATGGGCATCTCTCTAGTAATATGTTCTACCTCTTCAGCGGTGCTTCAGTTTTGTCATGGAACATTTGCTTTAGCCTAAAAATCTGTGAGACATTCTGGAATTTGTAGCCAAGTTTTCTCCTCCTACTGCCAACTTGGAAAAAAAATTGCTTAACACTACTACTTGGGAAATAGGTGACTCAATGTTCAGCTTTCCTTCAGAGTAAATATATACATCGAAATTATTCTATCATTGGTGTCCTGAAGTGTTCTAAAAGCAAACATTGTACTGAAGAGGAAGGGAGACGAGAGACTCTAAACACACAAGGACAGCACACATGCATTTTTTTTAAGTGAGCATAACTCTGACATGCAAATATTTGTCTCAGCCAGAATTTGGGATTGTATTTTTTTATTACCAAAAAAAAAATGAAAAAAGAATCCACAACGTAAACCACTTAAAATTGATATTCACTACATCCTATCTCAGTCATATCTCTGGTGCCTGGTGAACAGATGTTTACTGTACTCAGTAACCTATTGGACTGTCATGTTGAGTATCTTGTTAGCTCAGGACATAATGTTTATAGCATAATGTAATAAATGGAGCCACAGTTGCATTTGGCCTGTGCCAATCGCAGGAAGCGCCCCAGCATGGAAACAATTCCTGAAGTTGGTCCAGCTCAGCAAGCCCTTCTGGCTATCTGCCGGGTTAGCATTGTTAATGTAAAGATAAATCTGACAGATATAATGAGAATGCAGGACAGCAAGATGTTTGGCTTTTTTTTTAATAGGTTTAAATATTTTCTATATCTTCTCTCCTTCAATGAAACCTTCACTGATCACCCCACTGATATTCACATGTTTATTGCTACACTGTGGAGTGATTAAGGTTTTTTTCTTCTTGATGTGACTTATTTTCCTTTTATATTAAATATATAATTAAATATAAAAATAAACTTTTAGCTTTCAAATAATAATAGCTAGAATTTGTATAGCATTTTAAATATATAACCTCATTTTGTCCTCACACCCACCCTGGAAAGTAGATACTATTATTATTCTCATTTAACAGATAAGGAAACTAAGACAGACAGAGGTTAAGTAACTTGTCTAGTTATACAGCTACTAAGAATCTGAGGGGAAATCTAAATTCAGATCTTTCTGACTCCAGGTCCAGGGTTCTATCCACTATATTATCTAGCTGCCGCTAGGCAGATTTTAATTAAAATTCATAAGGACATAATTTCTGCAATGCCCATTAACTTCCACATGGTGTGTTTATAAGATTTTGACACTTACAGGTCCTTTTCAAACTTTTTAGTGGTATGAACTGAAGTTTGCTAATACTTAAACTCTCACCATGTTCACTATGTAAACAAGATGGTAGGTACATCCACATGTCTTTTTGGCATTTTTTTCACCAGGATTATATAGGAGAGGGAGGGAGAGAGCGAGAGAGAGAGACAGAGAGAGAGAGAAAGAGAGAGAGAGAGACAGCGACAGAGACAGAGAGACAGGCAGAGAGACAGACAGAGAG
Source organism: Monodelphis domestica (assembly GCF_027887165.1). NCBI lineage: Eukaryota > Metazoa > Chordata > Mammalia > Didelphimorphia > Didelphidae > Monodelphis > Monodelphis domestica. Next base: position 450,538,058 of record NC_077229.1, read on the forward strand.
ACAGAGAGAGACAGAGAGAGACAGAGAGACAGAGAGAGACAGAGACAGAGAAAGAGAAAGAGAGAGAGACAGAGAGAGAGGCAGAGACAGAGAGAGTGTGTGTATTTGTGTAGAGATGGATGCATGGTTACATTTGATACCAACATGTTTTTTATCCCTTATTTAATTTTCTTTATGACCCGAAGATGGGAACAAACTTCAAAATATTTCTACATATGTGCAAAACTTAAAATTCTTTCATGAATATGCAGGTAAAATTACTTTTACTTACAGCCCACCTGTCTTCTTCATTTCTCTTTGTCTAGGAAGATTAACTTTGAAAGACAGCATTTGTATGGCACACTGAAGGCCAGGAAAACCAAAATGGAATGCTAAGAACAAGTAGAAAATTTGAAACAATATGTACATATAACTTAATTAAGCACTCTGCTTCTGGTTTGCTAAACTTAATCCTTGGGCTCAAACAACAAGTGGTCAAAGAATGGCTTCGGCTTTCATTAAAGGAGACAGCCCACCTTCTGACCCACACTCTAAGTAGAGGGTCTACAACACATTTTGCTCTTGAGGCCAGGAGGATTGCCAGTACAAACAAAAGAAGTCTGATGTACCCTTTCCTGATAAACCGAAGTGGGCTGCTGCCTTCTGTAGGAGCTAAAGTTTCACACCTCATGTGATATCAGTGAAATTTGACAGCAAAGCCGCTTTTATTCTGTCCTTATTTAAGATTTCCTCAGCTAGAATGAGAAAAGAACACTAAGGAGTCGAAATGCAGGGTTTGTTTCCAATTCTTCTACTTTACTAATTCTAAGAAAGCCTCTGAGCTTCAGTTTCCTCACCTGTAAAAAGGGAACAAAAATACTTGCTCAACCTATGACACAGAATTGTTTGCAAAGTGCTTTCTTTGCAAATATTCATGTTTTGTTTTGTTTTTTATACATGGGAGTTAGAGTTAAATTCTACTCTGAGGCTTCATCCTGAATGTAAATGTGAACCTGAGACCTTACTTACACTAGCCTGGAGTCAGCCCTGACTTCTCCAGGGCTGTGCTTGTGAGAGCAAGCTCTGGCAGGCCCTGCTAAGCTAAAAGGTTGACTGTGGGGCCAACAACAGAACAGGCCCAACCATAGACTACAATCTTTTTTGTCCATGAAGCCAAGTTTGGAGAGACTGGACACAAAATGGTTAGCCCCCCGGTACTAAAGTTGTTTGGCCACAGGAACCTGAAAAGATCTTCCACCTAGGTGTAGTGATTATCTTTCTGGGTCACCTGAATAGTATTTCTAAGGCCTCTCTGTTTTTTTCAAGGCCAACTTCAAGTCACATCTTCTTGGAAATACTGACCTGTTGAGTGACCAATGGGAGTAATTTGGTTATCCCTGATCATTTCCTCCTGCAGTGACAAAGCAGTGACTATCCCGGTGGTGTCAAACTCAAATAGAAATGAGAGTCACTAAACTATACATGAGGATTCCTGTCATTATCTATCTTCTATTGTATTTTCATTTATTTTTTAAAATATTTCCCAATGACATTTTAATTTGGTTCTGGCTTCCCCTACCAGTGATGTCAGAATAGTATAACCTCTCATAGACACTATCAATTTGGATTTTAGCATGGACCACCTTGATCTCATGAACTATTCCTGGCATTTGAGAACTAGGAGAGATTTAAGGGGCCATTGTGTCCTGCCCTCTGATTGTACACAAGGCTCCCAAAGATGAAGTAACACTCTGAAGGTGATCCAGGAGTAATTGTATAGCTTAGACTTGAAACCCAGGTCAGCATGTTATTTATCCTTTTTTAACACAGATTCAATCACCCCAATCATACTCTAAGCCCCAATGTTAAACTTCAAGTAAGGGAAGGAAAGAAAGAAGGAAAGAAAGAAAGAAAGAAAGAAAGAAAGAAAGAAAGAAAGAAAGAAAGAAAGAAAGAAAGAAAGAAAGAAAGAAAGAAAGAAAGAAAGAAAGAAAGAAAGAAAGAAAGAAAGAAAGAAAGAAAGAAAGAAAGAAAGAAAGAAAGAAAGAAAGAAAGAAAGAAAGAAAGAAAGAAAGAAAGAAAGAAAGAAAGAAAGAAAGAAAGAAAGAAAGAAAGAAAGGAGGGAGGGAGATAAGACAAGCCAGACTATGGTTTTTAAAAATGATTTTCATAGTTGAGGATTCTGAAGTAAAATCATTTGAAGGGATCAGTGAGATCTAAGATGTGATACCACAGCATCTACCCAAAGGTGATAGAAGAATAAGATTTGGAGAAGATGGAGAAGAAGATGGCAAGCTAGGCTAATTCCTTCCAGTCCTCCCTCTTGGGAAAATTAAATTCAAGTAATATAAAATGAAACCACAAATCAGAAAATTGCCTTGGTCAACACTTTATAGGGAGACAGAGTTCTTGTTGAGATTGCTGTTTGTGGATCTTTTGGGGGAGCTCTTTAAAATTACCACCACTTACTTTTAATATCCCCAGTTAATACAATTTCTTTAGGAGACTTCTTCAAACTTGAAGTTAGAAGAACTTGATTTTAGTTCTAGTGTCACCATTTAATAACTGTGGCCTTAGGCAAATCAATTAAGTTTTCCAGCTTTAATTTTTCTTGTCTCTAAATCAGGGATAAAAATGCCTACCCTGCCTACTCTGCAAATTTGTTATAGGGATCAAATGAAATATTACTGCTTCAGGGACTCACCTGCTCATTATCCCACACGAAGTATAAGAAGGGACAGCCAGGTAGCTCAGTAGACAAGGATCCAGGTTTGGAGTTGGGAGGTCCTGGATTCAAATCTAGGCTTGGATACTTCCTAGTTGTGTGATCCTGGGTAAGTCACTTAATCCCTATTGCCTACCTTCTTACTACTCATCTACATTAAAATGAATAATTAGTATTGATTCTAAGATGAAAGGTAAGGGTTAAAAAAAATAAGCGGCACACCCAGCTTCCTATATGTATGAGAAAGAATTTAAACTCAAAACTTCTTGACTTTGGATCCAATACTAGCCACTGACTGGCTGACAGGCACTTTAGAGGCAGCTGGTAACAAAATAGACAGAGAGAGAGCACTGGTCCTAAAGTCTGGAAGATCTGAGTTAAAATCTAGCCTCAGACACTTTTGAGCTGTTTGACCCCACACAAATTGACTAAACTCTGTTTGCCTCAATGTCCTCATTTGTAAAATAAGGATAATAACAATCACCTTGCAAAATTTTTATGAGGAACAAGCAAGACATTACATAGTGCCTGGCACATAATAGGTGTTATTTAAATGCTTATTCCCTTCCCCTGCCTTTATGATACACAGTTGGCCTGGGGAGCCTGACTCTGCAACTAACTAGAAATCACAATGCCTTAATATTTTTATGAAAATGGTTTCGACTTCATGGAAGCCTGAAAGAATCTCAAAGACCCTCAGGGTTCCCTGGACCGCTTTGAGAACTGCTTTTCCAGGGGATGGTACACACTGTATTCAGGAACGATTAGAATCCAACCTCAGGATTCCACTAACTGTTTGATCTGGGTTAAGTCACTTTTCTTGGCCTCAGTTTTCCAATCTGTAAAATGAGAGGGGCGGACTCCCTGATCTCAATAGTCTCTTCCAACTTTAAAATCCAAGTGAACATGCCAGATGCCTGTTCAGACCAGTAACATGAGGGGAAACATAAACTCCTAGTCCATTGTCCTTCCTGTCTCAGGGTTATAAGTAGTCAGATACAGTGGAATAAAGGATGTAGCAAAGGGCATTTTGGTGGTGTGGAGAAGCATGGCACAAAGCCATGGGGAGTCTGACCTTTCATCAGTGCTTTCATCTCAAAGGAGATGGCAGGAATTGCCCTTCTTCCTTCATTTAGGAAAAGATGATGGATATTCGAGGAGTTGCCTTGTCTTTTCAATCTGAAGAACCAAAGCTTCTGTAAGATTAGTCTATATGGATATCTATTCCTAGGAGACTTTTACAAAATGATTGATTGACTGATAAGTCTATCTTGGTAGATATTTGTATATCAAAAGATATAGAGATATGTCTGTCTCGGTAGATATTTTTATATTATAGTATATAGAGTGATGATGAAGGGGAGAGAGCAAAATTGAAACAGGAAAAATGTGGAAAGAGTAGAGAACAAGAAGGGAAAAAATAGAGGAACTGTAAAAATAAACTAAATATTTTATTGTACTGTTGTTACAATAGGAATTATTCCTATCCTTCTAGAGTTTTAAGGTTTTACAAAGCACTTTCTTCATAAGAATCTTGGGAAGAGACTAGAGCAAGGATTATTATCCACGTTTTAAATATGAGAATGTTACTGTTCAGAAAGGTTAACAGCTAATATGACTGGTAGATTTGGAATGACTGCTCAAGATCATTGGCCCACTTTCCAGCAATGACCCTACCCAGGGATTTTATGAGTCTAGTAGTGGCACTATTTGAGAATGTTTTGCATTCCTAATGAGGTGTCAGCAAAGATTCCATTTCTCATTCCACTAATAACATATTGTGATGCTAATCTGAACCTGTATAGCTGTGATTATGCTTTCTTTCAGTTTCCACATGTGTAAAACTGGAGGGTTTTTGGGTTTTTTTTATTATTGACTCTGATAGTGAAAACTAATTGCATCATCAGTAAAAGTCTAGAGCTCATTGGATAATGATCCTGAGTGGCCAGGCTAGTGTGGTAATTGATACTGGTACATAAAACTGATCGAACCATCAAATGGCTATTTTTGGAGCTGGGACTCCTAGAATCCCAGGGTCTTGACTTCAAGGCTGAATTTCTTCCATGATCTTTTGATCCTCCTTTTCCATCTGGTCCATTCTACTTTTCATGGCACACTTTTCTTCATTGAATTTTTTTTTGCCTCCTTTTCTAATTGACCAGTTTTGCTTTTTAATCTGTTATTTTCTTTTTGCATTACTTTTCTTTTTTCTTTCCCATTTTACTTCAACCTGTCTGATTTTTTAATTCCTTTTTGAGTTCTTTCAGTCTTGAGACCAATTCCCCCTTTTCTTTTTTAAGTTTTGCTTGTAGTTGCTCCTTTGTTGGTTTTGCTCTTTGCTCTTTTTCTCCATAGACGTTTTTGAGGGTTAAGTGTTTTTTATGTTATTTGTTCATTTTCCCAGGGTTCTGAATTCAAAACCAATGTTTTCTTCTACATTTTCCAAGAAGTTTCTAGGCATTAAAATAAATATATTCATACATATTTGTATACATATTACATAGACATGCATAGTATTATGTGTATATTTGTGTGTGACTATATATATATATACTGTACGTGTGTATATGTGTATACACATGATGTCTGATTTTAAGGACTTTGTAGTATCCCTGTGAAGATTGGGCTAATACATATGAAATAATTAACAAATAATTGAAGATAGATTCAATTAAGTATTGAATAGGTAGATGGAAATTCTAAGTGTTATGGAAATTCAGAGAATTAATATTTGGTATCCAATAGAGCATTTGGAAAAGGTCTCAATGCTGATTTTGGATCTTGAGTTGGGCCAAAAAGCCAAATTCCTATTTGTTTGTCAGAGGTAGGAGTAGAATATTCTCAATGTGGTAAATGGAGAGAGCATAGCATATGTAAATCTCCCTGGGGATTAGTAGAAAATATTTTTCAATGATTAGGGTGTGCTTTTATTACTAGACATTTTTGAAAATTAGGCAGAAAAGGGGTAGCTAGGTGATTCAGTGGATAGAGAAATCCTGGGTTCAAATCTAACCTCATACATGTCCTACCTGTGTGACCCTGGGTAAGTCGTTTAATACTAATTGCCTCATCCTTATTTCTTTTCTGCCCCAGAATTAATACTTACTATTTATTCTAAGTTAGAAGGTAATGGTTATAAAGAGAAAAAGAAAACAAAACGAGGCGGAAAGGTTTAGATTTGATGCAATAAGCAAGAAAGAGTCATTGTGGATTCATAGAATAATGAACTCATATAAGCTTAGAATTGGAAGGGACTTTAAATATCCTGTGTCATGGCCCCTTTGGCAATCTGAATGGTGTTTTTAAATACATAGAATTTCCAAGGAAACCATTTATATTAAAGTGAAGTTAGCAAAATACTTTTGAAAAACAGGTTCACAGGCCTCAGGTTAAGAGCACCTAATCTAGACCAGTGCACTGTCCAGTGGATAGAACTATGCTACAACATCCCAGGCAAGTGGTCAGCCTCTACTCAAATATCTCAAGCATTTGTGGGAGCTCCTTCCCTCACAAACTCCGTTAACAAGTTAAGAATTTGTTTCCCTGTAACTTCCACAGACTGGTCATAGTATTGCCCCAACTAAGTTTGACCTCACAAATTTGAAGTCATTTTGAAATTCCATAAGATTTTTATGGAAAGCTATCATCACCTTCTTAAGACTTCTCTTTTCTAGGCTGAACACTCCCCAGTTCCTTCAATCTTTCCTTTATGACATGATTTCCAGAGCTGCTCAGCCCCCTCTGGAAATTCTCCAGCTTATCAATATGAGACAAAACAGGGCACAAGAGACCCTGTGTAATCTGGGCAGGAAACTACAGTGGTGCTATTAGATTTCTTTGTTCTGGACACCATCCTTGAATTGCCACAGCCTTGCACAGCACTGATTTCTTGGGTCCAACATTCCACTTTTGGTCCATCATCATCATTATCAGCATAACTGTAGAGAGATATTGTGGCTTATTTGATGCAGTACTGAACTTGGAGTCAGGAAGACCAATGTTTAAACTTTGACTCTAACTCTATGACCATTAACTTAACCTCTCAGATCCTCAGGCTACTCATCTTTAAAGTAGAGATAATAATACCTATAGCATTTACCTCCAAGGATTAATAAGAAGATCAAATGAAATCATGTAGATAAAGCATTTTAGCAAACTTTAAGTGCTATGTAAATGATATGATTATAAGTAATAATATTATTATTATATAATGAATGTCATAAATAATATTATCATAATAAATAATGATGTTACAAATGTTATCAGTCATTAAATTTAACAATATAGTATTAATATTATTATGCATTTAATATCATTTAAATATTGTTAGTACTAATGTTACTATATAATAAATAATATATTATTATGCTGTTGGATGACATGAAGCTTGCCATAAAAACAAAATCAAATCAAATCATTATGATCTTCCAGACTTTCTTTGAGATAACAATTTACATTTGATAAATATATGGTTTGATTGCCTTCAAAATTAAAATAATGCACAGGATTCTAGTAGGTCACTGGAATACTTTCCTTGTTTCTGACAATCCTGAATTTTAAATACATAGGTATTTTTTGACTTCCTCAGACAAGTCCTGCTGCCAACATTGCAGTCTTCATGACTGCCATGCCCATCTGTGAAGCTGCCATGTGCCCCTTTTGCCTTAAGCACTCTCGTGGCTTTTATATTCAGCTTCATGAAATTCTGCTTTAGTCTACCTCTTATCTTGTGTGCCTTCTTTTGCTAATTTGCCCAGATGCATGCATCAGTGATGACCAAGTCTGCCAAATAAAGACATAACTTTCATCCTTCCTGTTTGAAGATTAAACAATTAAGAGTAATAATTATTATCAGTGTACGCACTGTTGTGATTGAAAAGATTGAAATGATCAATAGTTTTTCAATACTATATACCAGAGGTTAGCCTTTGATCTAGGATTATGACTGGCATTCAGTGCCTGTTGCTATTTCTGAAATTATCCTAGACCAAAACTTTTGCTCGAAAAAATTCATTCCATTCCTGATTATGGATCAATTTACCCAGTCTTTTGCCAGTAAACTGCATTTAGTTCCTCAGTATGTCTCTTAAGTGTTTTTATGCCCCTCCTGAAATTTGTAGCTTTACCTCATAATTACACTGCTTTCAAAGTGTTCGTTTCCTGTTTGGGAATTCTTGCTAATGTGTCGACTCATTGATGACTTAGGTTGTTAATGAATCAGAAATGGAAAACATATACAGAGACTTTTCAATGGCTCACTAAACATGAATTTTAAATTAAATAATAAAAAATTCCTAAGAACAGATGTTTCTCATAGAAGTTACCATCTGTCAGTTGAGAGACACTAAAAGTATTTTACCTTAACTTTTTATTAGAAAGGTAATAAAGCTTAAACTCTTAACTTCCCACTTATTGGATCTATGTTTGCCAAGGAAGAATACTAAACCATGGCTATGAAAATTGGGTTCTAGCTCTCTCACTAATTTACTGTATTTGTTTTGGAAGTCACAGAATCACCAGATCTAAGGACTGGAAGGGAACCCAGAGGTCTGTTAATCCAATTTGTACTTCAGCTAAGAATCCCTTCCACAACATTGCAAATAGGTAGCCATCCAGTTTTTGCTGAAAGACCTCCCACTCAATGCCTCTCAAGTTGGTCCATTCCACCTTTGGATAGCCCAAATTGTTTAGTTTTCCCTCATATTTATCCTAAATTTACCTCTCTGGAAATTCCAACCATTGTTCTCTTGGTGCTCTGTCCCCATAGACTGATCAGAATAGGTTTAATTCCTCTTCCATATGACACTCAACAAGCATTTACTTAATACATATTATGTGCCTGATGTGAAGATACAAAGAGAGGCAAAAAACAGTCCCTGCCCTCAAGAAGTATACACTCTAATGTGGACAGCCTATCACTGTAATAGTAGCTCCCCAAATCTTTTCTTCTCCAAGCTAAAAATTTCCATCATCCTGGTTACCCTACATATATAAGTATATCGCACATATATAATGTTTAACAATGAAAATATGCTTAATATCATATCCTAGTTCAACTGCATATATTGCATTATGCAATGCATAGTCATTGCAAAGCATAGAAAAAATGATTGACTGAAACTCTATGCTCATCTATCTTCGAAGATCTTTCCAAAATTAAGTCATGAACCATAGCCTAATAAAGGATAATCTCTGGTACATGGTAGTTCTGATACAATATCATGTGTCCAACTCTGTGATACACTAACAGCTGCACCATCCCAAATTTCCAGATGACCAGAAATTGAATTAATCAACTTTCAAAACATCTTTATCACATTAGGGTAGAACCTTGTGAATGACATTCCTCGTTTCTAGTTTTGAATCATACACTCTGTGCTCTAGTCAAACTGAATTTTTTTCTGTTCTCTGAAAATGCTTACTTGCCCCCAGTCCTGGGCTCACTTCCTTTCCAGTGCTTGGAATTTTCCCCATCCCTCCTCTCTTTGTCTTGTAATACTTACTGACCTTCTTGTTATTCCTTGAATAAGGTTCTCCATCTCTAGACCCTGGGCATTTTCACTGTCTGTCCCCCATCCCTGGAATATGCTCCCTCCTTATATGTGTCTCTGGGCTTCCCTGGCTTCTTTCAAGTCTCACTTAAACTCCTATCTTCTTTGAAAAGCCTTTCTTGATGCCCTTTAATGCTAGTACCTTCCCTCTATGGAGTATATGGTTTTTTGTACATAATTATTTTCATACTGTCTCTCCCACTAGACTGTGCACTCCTTGGGAGAAAGGATTGTCTCTTGCCTTTCTTGTATCCTTAGCACAGTACCTGGCACGTAATAGGTTCTTAGATTATCAGTCCTTTAAAGTCCATCTCAAATGCCACCACCTACTTGAAGCTTTCCCCAATCTCCCAACCTGAGAAAGACCCATTTACCTGGCTAACAAAGCTCTTCATTTTTCTCCTCTTACTTCCTCTCAGAACAGTACCATCGAATATTTCTCATAGCTTTCTTCTAGAGTGTAAACTCTATGTTGGCAGGAACCATGATGACTTGAACTAAATTGACTAGAAAGGCAGATAAACAAACAAACAAACAAAAAAACTTCACATTAACCCTACTGAAATACTTTAAAGTTCTAATTATATATTCAAGATAAGCAATTTCAACCTTAGTTTATTTTGTATTAAAATTATTGGAAACATGGTATTTATATCTATTGATACAAATAATCTCTTGGCAAAACATGAATTACTGGTTTAAAAGCAGCTCCATCTTCTGAGAAGTTGCAAAGGAACAATTGTGTGGAAGTAAGATTTCTTTTAGAAGACACAGCTACAGATTAACCATGACATGATCCTTATACAACACTGCAAAGTTCCAGAAATGGAAATTCATTACAAATTAGATCATGTATGCTTTCCGGAGCCTTTTTTTATTTCATTAATTAGGATGGCATGAACTTGGATCTTCTGCATATTTAATTAAACACAGGTAGGCTTCGTATGCTAATCCATTCAGCTTTCCATGAGCTCATATACTTAGGACTCTTCTTACTTTCTCAGTAGGAATTTATCAGAATTTCAAAGGCTTTATTCCTTTGGTCATATAGATTTTCAAAATTATTAGATCAGGAACTGTGATGGCCAGGAATTACATCTTAACCTCACATCTTGTACATTTTCTGTCACTCCATAATAGTTAGACCTCTTATGGCTTGCACATGGCCAGTAAATATTTGACAGATTGGTTTTTCCACATCCTTTTCAGTTTTACATTGGAATTCCTAAATGATGTGTAGCAACATGCATATTTCCACTGTAATCATTCAGTTGAGATGTAACAGCATCTAATAGTTAAAGAGCCAGTGTTGGACCCAGGAAAACTTCAATTCAGGACCTGCTTCTGATAAGTATTAACTATGTTACCATGAGCAAGCTTTACCTTACCATAACCACAGAACTCTCTAAGGTTCTAAGTTACAGACTAGTTGTGTCTGCATTGGGTCAATGGAGTTCCCTTCACTACTAAAATCCTAGATTGGGAACCATAAAAATCAATTGTTGATTTTTTAATAATCCCATCAGTTTTACTTAATCTTAAATGTTCAGGCACTTGTACAGCAAGGAATTTGGAAAAGTAATTTCAATAAACCATAAACAAAATACTATGTTAACAGAAAATTTTAAATTCTCAATTTAGCCATTAACCACCTCTAGAATTTTATAGTTTTGTCCTGTTTCCATGCAAAGAAAGTTGTGTTTTAAATACATTCTCTAATGAAAAAGTACCAATTATATTGCTGCAACCTGTTTACCTTTAGACAAAAAAAAACTTTTGAGAAAACTGAAGAATCATATATTTGTATAGTTTGTTAAATTATCACTCAGAATCTAAAACTGTTAGAAACATGCTTGTACTTCACATGATTTAAAGAAGGAAATGAAACATGGCAATAATTTTAACCTTTCCCCTTGAGAATTTGCTCAGCTATTCCAAAGGGTCTTCCAAACTAAGAGGCCAATTCGTTTCTTAGCTTGCTTTGCTTGACAAATTGATGTTAACTCTTATTTTATGGCCATTTGCAGTTTAATAAATGACTTGGACTTTGATTTATATCACTGGAGCTCAAGCTTGTGAACTCACAAAGGCTTCAAGAAATTATAGTCTTTCTATAAAGGATCTTATCCCTGAAAAGGTAAAGAGAGCTGATAATTTATTTCCAAGGGTCATTGGTGTGTATCAGCCTCAGAATTGAACCCAATTTAAGTAATTAGGAACAATAGTACATGGTCTATTGTCTTTAAAATGTTGAAATTGGGTTTTCCCCCCCATATAATTAAAGATTGTATCCCTTCTACTGCACTATAGGTCCATGAGGGTAGGGAATTTGTGCTATCTAGATTTTGTATCGCCCACAAATTTGCCTTTCTTAGGGACTTATAGTCAGCAAATATTTTGAGAGTGAGGGTTCAGAGGAAGTAGAACTTTATATTTCTCTGCCTAGTAGCACAGTGATCTGCATGCAGTAGGTCCTGATTAAAGGACTCAAGTCAGAAAGGCACACTGTGTTTATTGAACTGAACTGAATCTAGTCTTTATGTGGAAGGCTTTCTGATGACTTGCATAAGAGTCACACAATATCTCCCTTTACCTGGAATTCATAGGCAAAGGGAAATTATACATGCAAATACAGACATACTCACATAGAAAAAGAAATATATTCTTGAATTCATATGTAAGTGTATGCAAATCACAATAATAGGGACTAGAACAGTGATTTCATTGTTCCTGGGAGATCCTAGATGAAGAAACTCCCTTTACCAATGTCGTTAGGCACATCTTCAACTTTTATTCTTAAAAAACTCTCTCTCTCTCTCTGCTTCTCTCTCTCTCACTTTATCTCTCTCTCACTTTATCTCTCTCTCTGTCTCCATGTCTTTTCTGCCTGTCTGTCTGTCTGTCTGTCTTTCTCATTCTCTCTCCCTCTGACTGTATCTCTTTCTCTCTCTGTGGGTCTGTCTGTCTCCGTCCTGCCACACTCTCTTCCTCCTTCCCCTTCCCCCACATACACATACATTCTGATAGAATGAGAGAAGAGACAAGTGACCCAGTGACTCAAAAGTTGAATTGCAGTGTAGAATACAGACTGGGTTCTTTGTTTTTAAGCCCTTAACTTCTTAGAATCAATACTGTGTATTGGTTCCAAGGCAGAGGAGCAAATAAGGGCTAGGCAATGGGAGTTAAGTGATTGCCCAAAATTATCCAACTAGGAAGTGGCTGAGGTCAAATTTGAACCCAGGACCCTCATGTCCATACCTGGATCTCAATCCACTCCCCAGAGTGGGTTCTTAAAGCCAGGTGTTCTTGCAGCCTAGCTTGCCCTCTTCCTTTACAGCCATCTAGCCATTACTGACACTTCTTATATGGGAGAAGCCTTGGGTAGCATGGTAATAAACTTGGACACTCTTCCTGCACCTGAATTGAGGAACAAAGGAGATTTGAGATGAGTAGAGTGTACACTCCTCAAAAGCAGGAACAGAATTTCATTTCTTTGATCTTTGTATCTGTACTATTAATTGCAGTACATTGCATGTAGCAGGCACTTAAAATGCATGGTGAGAACAAGAAGCACTCACTATCAGCACTATCACCAGAAAGCATTTCTTCAGAATCTTCATATGAGTAATTCTGCATGACTACAAAGCTACCTGCTTAGATTTACATCAACAGACACCTCCATTCCCATGTGATTTTAAATAAAAAGGCTCCCCTCGTTTCTTCAGAAAGTAAAATAAATAGCAATACTTAGACCCCAAATAAGTGGGCTACCCATGAACTTGGAATCCCATTTATTAAAATATCAAAGGAGCTGGTCCAACAGAGCTAGCCATCCATCCCTGAACAGTCAGGTCCTTCAGGTTAAAAAGCACATTTTTCTAGAGCCATCAGGACTCAGGAAAGAATAAACAAGCTCTGAATTGTTTAGAATGAAAGATTTTTCTATCCCTCTTTTATTAAAAATTTAAAATTCTCACTTGAAAAACGTGAAATTTTTGGATTAAGGTATTGTTTTAGATATGGGGGAGAATTTACAGGTATGTAACATTGCATATAGTGTTAAATTTCTTAAATATTTTTTAAAATTTTATTTTTTTCATTTCTTATTCTTTTTTTAATTTTTTTTTTATAAAGGATAGCACTATAAAGAGTTAGGCCATAAAAAAATAATAGACATTACTAAAAATTTATCTGTCTACTTCTCTAGATGAGTAGTTCTCCCCATCTCACCCAGGCTGAAAAACGTAGGGGCTACTAATGGCCCATCCCTCTTCTGGTAAAGCGTGGACACTTTGACTTGCTCCATTTAAAACCTGAGCTGGTTCATCCCTCTTTAGTTAGGTTGCTGGCCTCTACCTCCCAGACACTCACCAAAATAGTGCTGAATTTAGTGTGAATTCCAAATCTCATAGGCCATTAAAGTTTGCAAATTCTGAACTCAAAAGATCTGTCAGCCTCAGCATCCCTAGCTGGGGAATTCCTCAACTGCAAATAATAGGTGTATATTCAGTTTAAAATTTTTAAAAATTGTTTTTATATGAAGAATGAAATTTTTAAGACAAAGATTAGGATATAGCCTTTTCAACCACAGAATGATTTTTTAAAAATCGTAATGGAAGGATTTGTAGATAAAATTATCTACACTATCAGATCATTACAGTATGGAGGGAGAAAATATATAACAGCTACTATAGGCCAGGTACTGTGCTAATATTGCAAGGTAAGTGCTGTTATTATCCCCATTTTACATTTGAAGAAACTGAGGCAAATGAGGTAAAGTGCTTTACTCAGTATCACAAGTCATTAAGCAGCAGAAACCTGATTTGAACTCAGTTCTTTTTGACACTAGACATAATTCTCTAATTATTACACTTATCAGCTGCCTCTTTTTTATACTTTTTTAAACCCTTACCTTCCATCTTGGAATCAGTACTGTTTATTTGTTCCAAGGCAGAAGAGTGGTAAGGGATAGGCAATGGGGGTTAAGTGACTTACCCAGGGTCACACTGCTGGGAAGTATCTGATGCCAGATTTGAAACCAGGACCTCCTATCTCTAGGTCTGGCTCTCAATCCACTGAGCCAGCCTGCTGCCCCCCATTCAGCTTTCTAATAGTAATACTTGTTCAGTCATTTTCAATCACTTCTGACTCATTGTGACTGCTTTGAGTTTTCTTGGCAGAGATGCTGGAGTGAGTGATATGCTATTTCCTTCTCTCGCTCATTTTGCAAATGAGGAGACTGAGATAAAGAGGGTTAAGTGTTTTGCCCAGTGTCACACAGTTAGTGTCTGAGGCCAGATTTGAACCCAGTGGAGTGCTCATTGAACTGTGTGAAATGCATATCTGTCTGGAATGAAAAATGGGGGGCGAGGGGAGGGTCTTGATATAGCAAGATGGAGCCCCTTCCTTTGTACGATATACAATAAAACCATATCTGTCTGCATCACACCCTGACCTCTCTGATTATTTGAATGATTAAAGGGGTCCATCTTGCTATATCAAGACCCCCCCAATTCCCACTCCACACACGAGGAAGAAGTCTTCATGACTTCAGGTCCAGGACTATCCACTGTGCTGCCTTCTTCAGTTATCATTCCCTTCTAGGAACTTTTATTGAACTTGTGGTCTCTGATAACAATTACTTACATTTATTAACAAGCACTTTAGAGCCCAAAGGGGCATTACATATAATTCAGTCAAGCACCCTTATGTTAAAGATGAGGAAGCCATCTGTCACATGGCTTGTTACATGTGTGTGTATATATGCATATATGTCTATATATGTAATGTTTGATATTAAAGAAACCTAGAAATGGTAAGTGACTTACCGAGTCACTTAGACAGTTTATATCAGACTCAAGATTTGAACCTCAGACCTTTGATTTAAAACCCAGTGTTCATTCCACGACCCCATCACTCTAATCTCATTTTACTTTGTGAGGTGAGCAAGGAAAATATTTTCATCCCCATTTTTACAATAGTGGAAATTAAAGATCAAAAATAGTGTACCGAAACACCTAATTAATTCTAGGAGCCAATACTCAAACTCAGTCTTTACCAATTTTAATTCAAGAAATATTTATTAAGCAAGGCATTATGTTACCCATTTCCTCCTCAGTAAAAGAAAAACTGTGAATGCATTATGGCTCACTGTGTCTCCTGTTTCTCAGCTCTATCTCCACAAGGAGATTATCATTCCCTGAAGGCAAGGAATGTCTTTTACTGTACTAACTCTTGTAGAAAATTCATTCTGGAAAGAAAACTTCAGAATGACTCCTTACAACCAGTCAGATTGAGGACTAGACATTTTTCTCCAATCCTTATAACCTCTCAGTCTTTCCCAAATTAGCAATTATGTGAAGGAGAAAAATCTGTTTGCACTGTTTCCATGATGTAAGAGTCCAAGAATGCTTGAGTGAACATTTATGTCACGAATTTAGGAAGGCTATCCCCCAGAGTAAAGAACTTATATTCTACATTCTATATGTTTTCCAATATCTCAGGATAATCAGGGTGTATTGTTTGGTTTTAGTTGTGTATATTTTCCCCTGCATCGACTTAAGGACTATAACAGGCTATTTTTAGGAGAGAATGCAAGCCAAAATATGTCATCATAAGTTTAAAAGTTTCTATTAAGTTCCTGGGGTGAAGGTGGAGACTGTCTCACCTTTCCAATCTTGGAAGAATTTGACTTAATTTGTGGACAACTGTGAATCCTTTGTGATGTTCTCCATTTAAAGATGGTAAAATAACTCATTTTTAAAAATGTGTTAGACACTGGACACATAGGGATTGATGGGCTGATTGATTAAATTTTAAATTAATATTCTTCCTAAAAGAAGTCTCACAAAGATTTGATTGAATCTGTTCATCATAGTTATTGCTAAACTACAAATTGAAGGAAATATACTTTTTTTTCTTTTGGACATATTTGGTTCATTTAGCTTAAATTCAGATTTATAAACTATAGACATTCAAACATCTTGGTAGTGTCCTCTGAAAATATTAGTAGCAGTGAATTACAAACTATCCTCAGGGAGAAAACATCAATGTCTTAGTGCATTAAAACATCTTGACAAATCTGTTCTTTGACCAAACGATGATCGAAGGTGATTTAATCATCTGAATTTTCTTTACCTATACAGAGGCACCTAACATAAATATAACTGGTTTGGAAGTCAGGAGAAAGAATCTCAGATCTTCTACCTTCTTTGTGTCTGGAATAAGGTCACTGAATTTCTCTAGCCTCCATTTTTCCTGTGTGTAAAGGAGAGAACCAAACTAGGTGATCTTCAACTACTTCCTCAATGTTATTGTAACCCGTGCTTCAGAACTGTGGAATTCACATGGATGAGGCTCAGATTGGAGACTGGTTTGTTGTGGTTGTTTTAACGTAACACTCAATAATGTCAGCCTTCACTCAAGGGTTCAGGCCTGAAAATATCCAAATGGTCTTATCCTTCACTCTTCATTAAACTCCTTTCTTAGCATTTGGGTAATAATTAATAACAATCGCCAACATTCATATAGTGTTTATTATGTTAAACAGCATGCTAAGTACTTTACAATTGTTATCTCATGATTCTCCTAACCTATGTGATGTGTAGGTGCTATTATCTCCATCGTACACAAGAGGAAATTGAGACCGAGTCAAGGGTCTGAGGCTGAATTTGAGCTCAGATATTCCTGACTTCAGCATTTGAAGAGACTGTGACAGGCTTACTAAAAGGCATGTAAAGATTTTTTAAAAACCCACACATAAAACAGAGAGTCAGAGCCACAAACACCACTGGCTTTTCAGAGAAGAGCCATAGTCACCAACGTACAGACATGAAATCTAGGTTTAAGGCTCAAAAGCAAGTGCTTCCAGCATCCAGCACTTTTTTATAACTCAAAGGGATCATAAATTCAGAGTAAGAAAGGACCTCAGAGTCTACTGTGACCCCATAATTTTACTTATGAGAAAACAAAGGCTCTTGGAGGTTAAGTAAATTTCTCAAGACCACATTGGCAGTAAGTGACAGAGGTGGGATTTGAACCCAGTTCCTCTGACTCCATAAAGCCAAAGCTTTCTCTTATGTCATGCTGCTCTCTGGGGTGTGTGTGTGTGTGTGTGTGTAAGAGAGACAGATGTGACCAAGAAAGAGACAGAGACAGAGAGAGACAAAGAGAGAGTTCTCTTTCTGAAAATTCTGCTATTGACATAATATTTTCCATGATGAGAATTGTTAAGCCTTATTCTTTAGCAAAGAAAAGATCTTTCCAGTACCTTCTAGGAATATTGGAATGACTGTTGTTTATTATCAGATCTGTTGCAATAGAAATGTGGCAATCTGACACCCATTTTTCGAAACTGGGTCTCCCTACATTTGATTGGGAGAAAAACTCCAAATGTAAGCAGATAGTTAAGCAAGGTGCTCTTCCTTCTCAGGTCCAAGCAGGAAAAAGATAACAACACATTTAAGCAGCACACAGTAATAATAATAGCTACGGTTTATATAGCACCTACTGTGAGCCAGCAGGCACTGTGTACTAAGCACTTTACAATTATTATCTCTCTTGATCCCTACAGCTGTGAGTATTATCCCCATTCTGCATATGAAGAAACAGGCAGGTTAAATGACTTGGCCTTGGTCATGCAGATAGTAAGGTTTTAAAATCAGATTTAAACTGGGGTCTTCTGGACTCTGGGCCTGGTATCCTATCCACTGTACCACCTAGCTGCCCGAGTAATGTTGGCAAGCATCTAGATCAGCTGCAAATCTATAAGTAGTGTCCTAATTAGCGGTGATGATGGGGCTGACACACTTAGAATTGCCTCTCTCTGCCCATTTAATAAGGAATGGCCTTGTGGAAAGATGTATAAATAATGCTGCTTCTTCACATATGATCTGTAGGGTTGGTATCCACAGTGACATCAGCAAGATGCTCAGGTTGTGAATTCCACATGCGACTTACTTCTTACGGATTGGCTATATTTATCAACACGTTCTGTACAATGTTAAATCTCTACTTCAGCAGAACATTTATTGCTCCTGATTCCTGGCTGGCCCATTAACTAAATGTTGCCTGATAGCTCCTTGATTCAATAAAATTCGAGAGTCACTGAAGATTGAAAAACTTGCATTTCTGCATGAATTTGTAATGATTTGATATACTTTTCATGAGCTCAATGTACCAGGGCATCCCTCCAGCATGTCTGTTCACTGGCAGAATTCTGGCATTTCCCATTTTGCTTTTGTAGGCAAAGTGTTTAGATGACGTTCTCTACTTGAGGAGAAAAAGAACTGGGCTCCATTCCAGACTCTACTTCTGATAACTGTGTGACCTTCGGACAAGTCTCTTTACTTTTCTGGGCCTTTGTGTTCATCTGTAGGTTAAAAAGGGTGTAAAAAAATCTGAGCCAGGACTCAGAATTACAGAGTTTGAGGTTTGAGAAACCAAAGTAATCTCCCCTGCTATCTGCTGACACATACCCAAGAAGGAATCCCCACTACAACCTACCAGACAAAAAGTCTTCCAGAATCCGCTGGATGATCTCCAATGAAGCAGAACCTTCTGCTTCCTGAGGCACCACAATACACTTGGATGCGTAGGAAGATTTAGCCAAGCCTCAGTTTGCCTCTTTGCAATTTCCACCACTTGCTTCCGCCACTGAGACCAAGCAGAACAAACTCGATGCCTGTTCCACTTGATGGCCCTTCAGAGACTTGAAAGTAGCTATCGTGCTGCTTTTGAGGATTTTCTTCTCCAAGAGAAGCATCCCCAGTTCCTTCAACCAAGACTCATCCTACCTACCCTTGAGGTCCTTCACCATCTTCTGTGCTCACCAGCTTCTTTCTAAACATGTGTGGCTCAGGACTCTGACGAGGGTAAAGTGCCTTCTCACTCATTCAGCATGCAACATGCATTTATGAAGTTGCTTCTGTGTCTGATCCAGAGACGAGACTATTCATTGAAAAGCTTTAAATGCCAAAGGGATGTGTATTGTAATGTAAAGGAAAAGGGCAGTCATGGGAACTTCTTGAGCAGGGGAGTAACAGTGAGAATTGTGATTTTACATTACTATTCTGGCAGCTGTAGGAAGGATAGATTGGCAAGAGGAGAGTCGAAGCAGAAGGGTCAAGGAAAAGTTTATTCTGGTAGTCTAGGAAAGAGACTCTAAGAGAGTAAATGAGGGTGATGGCAATTGAGCAAAGAGAAGGATGGTGGACACCAGAGACATTCTGAAGAGAACTGACAAAAGCTGGCAAATGGACATGATGAAGGCGAAGGAAAGTATTGAGAACGATTACAAGATTGCCAGGCAGAATAGAAATTGGATAGTTGAGAAGAGGGGAAAGAGAATAAATTCTGTTTTGAACATACTAAGTTGGAGAAGTCCATGTGGTATTTAATTGGAGATGTGCAGCAGACAGTTGGGGATGTCAGCTCCTCCTGACTCCAAGCTTGGCTCTCTAGCCACCGAGCCACCTAGCTGCTCCTATTGTATTGAATTTTAAACATTTCTGACATTTCTCAACAACCCCAAACCTTGCCTTTTAATAAAGAAGAATTTAAAGCAATTATGTGGTACAGTGGATAGAGTGCAAGGCCTGGAGTCAGAAAGACTCATCTTCCCCCATTTCAAATCTGGCTTTTATGTGACCCTAGGCAAGTCAGTTACCCTGCTTGCCTCAGTGACATCATCTGTAAAATGAGTTGGAGAAGAAAATGGGAAGCCAGTCCAGTATCTTTGCAAAGAAAATCTCATTTTTTTAAAAACTCTTACCTTCTGTCTTAGAATCAATCCTATGTAAAGGTGCCAATGTAGAAGAGTGGTAAGGACTAGGCAATTGTCCAGGGTCACATTGCTAGGGAGTGCCTGAGTCCATATTTTAACCAAGGACCTCTTGTCTCTAGTCCTGTCTCTCTAACCACTGAGCAACCTAGTTGCCCCTCCAAATGGAGTTTTGAAGAGAACTGAAAAACAGTAACAAAGTTAAAGCAAAACAACTGGGCATATTAAATACATCTGACAGCATTTGTCTGATTTTACAACTGTAGTTCGCCACTTCTCTTACTGGTAGAAGGAATTAGATTTAGCCTAGGATTCTAGCCTATCAGGATTTTTTTTATCTTTTTCTGTCATTGTGGTGGATCACCTCTTCTTCCCTGCTTTATGTCATCTACACATTTTCTAGAAATTAAACTAGATCTGTTTCCCCTCAATGTTCTGTGATCCTCTGAGCTGCTCATTTTCCTGGATTACTGATTCTCCCAAAGGTGATCTGATCCAGCACCTTTATCTGCATACACTGTCGATTACAGTGAACCAAATGGATCTTCATATTTAAACTGGGGGAAATACAAGGGTCCTGATTGAGAAGCGGATGTTCTCCATTAAAATCCTTAATGAAGCTTTTTTTAGCACCTGAGGCCCTGCATTCAAGAGCTCTGAAGAGCAGGTCAAAAGCTCAGTTGCTATGGCTATTACAATGGAGCGGGAAGGATTAGTTTCTTCATACTTTCTCATTATTTTGTGGGGGGGTTCTTAATTAGGCATTGTTCATTCTTTCCCAGCTGAGAACTGGATCATTAGCCTGAATGTGAGCAATTTTCCCTGGGAACAACAGTGATAAAAAAATAGGGAAATTATAAAAACTGTTGCCCTTTCCCTCCACCTTCCTCCTCTCCCCCATCCCCACCCCCATCATTGCTGTGTTTTGCCACTTGTTGCTGCAGAGCCCAAAGCATTCATTCAGCCCAGCCTTGTGGCTTGGCATGTCAACCTTGAAGCTGACACCTGAGGGGAGCGTTGAGCCAGTGATATCTATCAGCATCTTTCTGGGCCTGAATCAGTGGCTGCTGATTTGACCTAAGGATATTATGTATTTCTGCAGCTTGAAAATATTTGGCTTAGCTAATGTTTAAAAGAATCCTATACAGAATCCTTCTTTTGGGAGGTGAATAGTCACCTGTATGACTAGATGCCTTTTTAGAAGTTCACAGTTTTGTATATTCGATTCCCTCAAACCTAGACATAATTTTTAAACATTATCTATTGCTCCTTCTGTTTCCAGCTCCTCTGGTGCCAGAGGTTTGGGGCCTTGGATCTTACTTAGATGGATCTCTCATCTCATTGTTTCAGAAATTCCCTGCTGCCCATACTATGTGATTCTTGCCTTTGAATTCACCACAGGGCATTCTACAGCCACACCACAGAATTCACCCAGCATTCTAGAAGATTTTTTCCTTTTTTTTCTCAACTTCTGGAGAGAACCAGTAATGGTTCTGAGTATCAGACAATCATTCCTTACCCTTATTGCAGAACCAGACCATCTGCTCTTCCTATGATCCAGTTCTCCTATGACATCTTTTTCATCAATACTCTGCTTCCAAGTTACTTCTTGGTTAGATGCTACAGTCTGCTCATACCCACCATGTGCTTCCTCATTGCCCTCTCCATGGTACTCATTTCACTTCTTTGTTCATTGTTGTATTCGTCATCTCTAGGCCATGCAACAACATGGAGAGAATGTGATTTTTTTTTAAAAGGGCCTTTGTTACCAGGAGAAGCTAGAAATCATTAAAGGAGCTTAGGAAAGGATTGGCTCCAGAAGGGATATTGTCACAGTTCCTTTCACAGGGTCTTTTAAAAATTTAGTCCTCCTCTTTAGCATTTCTCCTTCATGATTCTCCCTTTATCTTCATCCATTAAGATTAGGTCTTGCTGCTGTGAATAAGGGAGTCATTTCATTATAGGTGACCATCCCTGGAGATCCTTCCCTATGTGTGACAGAAGAGGCTAAATTTTATTGCATTTTTATCATTAGGCAATACTGGCTAATGGTCTTGGTACATGAGACATTGGGGCATTCTTATTTTAGATTCTTGGCTAAAAAGTTGTTGTTGTTGTTCATTTCTGCCTGATTCTTTGTAATCCCATTTAGGATTTTCTTGGAATACTTTGTCATTTTTTTCTCCTCCAGTACATTTTTACAGATGAGGCAACAGAGGCAAACAGGGTTAAGTGACTTGCCAGGGATCACACAGCTAGTTAATGGCTGAGGCCAGATTTGAAATCAAGAAGATGAATCTACTGTACCACTTATCTGTCCCTTTCACTGAAAACTAATCTGACTCAATTGTTTGAGTCATATTCAGTGCTTCTTCCCATATTATCCCTCTGTGTGAAATGGCCAAGTTGTGATCTCTTGTGAACAAATGCTACAATATGGTGGTTTCTGGGACTAAAGATATGCCTACACTTTTCCCACAAGGAAAGAGGTCTCCCAGCCTATTTGAAATACCTATGTCTCAGCTTGACCTTGTCAATAAGCTGGTGGTGGAATCTTATCTCTCTTTCCATCATCCATGCCAATTTGTTCACAAAAGATTTGCTGAAAAAACATCCTCTGTCTGCTAAGTAATTTAATTTATGAATCAAGCCTTTCATTCATTGTTTTATGTGTGGTTGCATGCTTGTCATAACTAATTATCTTCTGGCCTGCAGCTGATTTTATGGAGAAAAAAGTTGCCTTAAAAAAATAACTACTGTAGAGAGGACCACAATGTTCTTCTCTGGTTCTTAAAACAATCAGTTTTTTTAAAATATAAGAACACTTGTTTCAAAACTAATTCCAGGTATCAAAATGAGGCTTTTTCTCCATCCTCATAGAATGGTATATCAAGAAAAAAAAAGGAACATAATTTAAATGTTCCTCAACAGATACCTCAACTATTGAAAAAACTTGTTTTATTTACATACTGTGTAAAAGCACATATATAAGCAGAATCTTTCTCAAAGAGTTTATAGTACCATACAGAATGAGTGTTTATTAATCCTTATAACACCCCATAAGGAATGGGAGGAAACACTTCTGACTGAAATTCAGATCATCTGAATTCAATAAACATTCATAATCAATTGTACCTTTTTTGTAAAAAAAGGAGAGAGGAAAGAAAGAAAGAAAGAAAGAAAGAAAGAAAGAAAGAAAGAAAGAAAGAAAGAAAGAAAGAAAGAAAGAAAGAAAGAAAGAAAGAAAGAAAGAAAGAAAGAAAGAAAGAAAGAAAGAAAGAAAGAAACAAAGAAACAAAGAAACAAAGAAAGAGAGAGAGAAAGAAAGAGAGAGAGAAAGAAAGAGAGAGAGAGAAAGAAAGAAAGAAAGAAAGAGAAAGAAAGAAAGAAAGAAAGAAAGAAAGAAAGAAAGAAAGAAAGAAAGAAAGAAAGAAAGAAAGAAAGAAAGAAAGAAAGAAAGAAAGAAAGAAAGAAAGAAAGAAAGAAAGAAAGAAAGAAAGAAAGAAAGAAAGAAAGAAAGAAAGGTTTTATTGGAAAAGAGCCTTAAGAGTAGAATGGAAAAATCTGGATCTGAGATGGACTCCAACCTTCTGTAATCATGTGATCATAGGTGATATTTTACGTCTTTATAGTAATTTCCATCCTAGCCCATAGGCAATGTCAGAATTTGTACTACCTATCTTAAGGGTTATTGAAAGAAAAGAACTGTGAAGCATTATATATATATATATATATATATATGTTATTATTAAAGACAATTTTAAGGTTTGTATTGAGAATGGAGTGTGTACCTTCATTTCTTTTTTGTTTTATTTTGTTTTGTTTTTAAAGGATAAGGACTAGCTCTGTTATTTCTCATCAGTATGAGAAACACCCTGTTGAGGTATCTTCCTCTAGTAATGCAAATTGGGAACTTTAGTAAAGTACCATCTCATAAAATTGCCTACTGAGAGTTTTAAGTGACTTCCCCAAGGTTTCATAGCCAGTAGGTGTCAAATACAAGACTTGACCCAAGGAGCTTAATAAATACTTTTTAATTGATTGATTTTTTTTACTCCTATAACAACTCTCTATGCATTGTATTAAGCTCACTCTCTCAATCTCTCTCCCTTCCTCCTTCTCTCTCTCTCTCTCTCTCTCTCTCTCTCTCTCTCTCTCTCTCTCTCTCTCTCTCTCTCTCTCTCTCTCTCTCTGTCACTTTCTCAAGGAAACAAACTTTTAACTGTAGTTGGTTAATGTTTATGTTAACTCTAGCATATTCAAATTAATTTTTAAGTTTAAAGCCATTCAGTATATGCAGACCTCTGGTTTATAAGTGGTGAATGTTGTTTTTCCTTTTCCTTCAAGTAACTTCTCACTTGAAAGAAATTGGTAGCCACACTACAGAGAGGCTTTCCAAACCACAGCACTGAGTACCAACTTCTTGGCAACAATATGAATTGGTCTTTTGATTAATGTCCAGCAAATTAATGAATTATCCTTCTGTTTATATTGCAGTTCCAAGAGCTAAATGTTAGTTCAACTGCTGTATGTCTTAATCACAGGTGTTTACTAAGCTTAGTTCCCTAATACAAATGCAAGACTCAGGGATCTAAAAAACTGTTTTACTTACAAATGGCTTGCTATCATGAACAACTTTTTAGCCTCCCCAAATCTATTGTTGATTGGTTTGAAAAATAAACAAGACAGTTCAAGAAGTTGCCTTTGTTCTTTTGAACTGAGACTTTTTATTCCTGATGAAGCTACCATCATTCTACTAGGTTCACATTTGCAACTATGGGGGAAGCTCCTTAACAGATTAATACCAGTTTTGCTTTAATTCCTTCAGCACATGGCTATTTTTAAACCTGTGAGTGGATAGGTGGTGCAGTGGATAAAGGACCAGACTTGTTGTCAGGAAGATCCCTCTCCCTGAGTTCAAATCTGGCCTCAGACACTTACCAGCTGTGTAACTGGACAATTTAATCCTGTGTGATCTAGTTTCCTCAGCTAAAAAAATGATCTGGAGAAGGAAATATCTTTGCCAAGAAAATTCCAAATGGGGGCACGAGGAGTTGGACATGACTGAAAAAAGACCGAACATGTCCCCATTTCATGTCCCCATTCAGCACAATCTTTAAAGTTCTGATTTGACATGAAAATCTGAATATATCAACTGAAACTAATATTTGAAGGCCAAGCCTCTTTAGGATCTTTGGATTATTGAAGTCTTATGGAAACTAAAGACAACAGCCTTTGCTTCAGTCATTGCTAATATTCATCTCTCTAATTATTTCAGCAGAAATCAATACCTGCAGGAGTCAGGGTAAAATGTGGAAGTTCCCACACTAAGTTGTGTCCTCAATTAAGATAGAACCCAAATTAGATTAGTTGTACCTGATTTGGGTTTTTCAATTTCTTAGTGAAAAGACAAAAAGGAAATTCAAAGAACAGTCTTCTTTGTTAATAATTTTCTAAACAAAATGTTGATTTCTTTTCAAACTTAAACAGTTTTAGCATGATATTGAAAATTATTTTCTGGAGACTTTGCATATTTATTTCAATGATTACAAAGAAATTTGCTTTAAATAAGCATAATCTTATGTCCACTTGTCATTATTAGACATATATCCTTCTATTCATGGTTACATTATGAATGGATAAAAATAACATTTTCAGCGTATGACAGAAGCCCCATTTTTCTTTTCAAAGCACAGATAGCTAGAGAACAAAAGCCCTAAAATGAAGACAACTGTGGAAAAGGAAGCAGTCTTCTTGTGTGATTTCTGCATTAGGTGACCCTATCTCCATTTGAAAATAAAGTTAAAAAAAAAGTTTGTTACCTTTTACATTTGGATCATAATTATTTCCAAACATACCACCAACCTTTGTTGTAGTGGAAATCAGCCTTCCCTTGTTATAAGGAAAAATAGCAAAGCCAGATCACTGAGCACAGCCTGAATAACACTATACACCCATAATCCCAACTTCTCCAGAAAAAGGAGAATGATATATGGCCTCATTTTTTCTCTGAATCTAAGAATGATTATTATGATTATATAGAATTCATCTATGTTTTGAGTTATATTTATATATATTATTATAATCACTAGGTAAAGGGTATCCCAAAAACTTTAGTGTAATTTTAGGCTATTAAAGGTTATATTGTATATAAGCTTTGCCCTCATGTGGTATATTATTTTCCTGATTCTTCTTTCTTTATTATACATGCTTCTCTGCATTTTTATATTATTTGTTTCTTATGGCACAATAATATTCTCAGAATGGTTTGTCAAAAAATTGCTGACACTTATTCAAGAAGGTGAGACAATTAGAAAAGGATGGAAAGTAATATCCCTGAGGAATCATGAAACAGAAAACAGGAAATGAACCAGTATTTTCCAGATTTGTTGGCATTCAAATCAAGATGCAAATAAAAATTTGTTGTAGGTTCTGATATTTCCTGAGAAACAATTTCACAATAACTTGCATTTTGTTCTACTATTAAAAAACTGATGAAAAATTTCCAAAACTGGTAATTAAATTAAATGATATAGATGATGTTCTTGCTTATTCTATAGCCCCCCAAAGAATACAGAGACCTGAAACACTAATTTAACCTGTTCCTTCTCCATTCCACATAAAATTATTCTTTTCTCTCAGAGCACTCACATAACATATGACTTTACTTTTGTCATTGTAGATTACCAAGGCAAATAGGAAGTATTCATGAGTGGTTGGAAGATTTTAATAAGATGTCTCTGAGTTGAAAACTAATCAAGTTTTTCCCTAAAATGCCTGTGTAAGGAGATAGCAAAAGATGTCAAAGCAATTTTATGAATGCTATGCCTTGAGAAAAAAATATACTCACACCTCTGTTGTCCTATTGTCTATATTTGGGACATGGAATTTGTGAAAAAATAATATCACTTCCAAAGAATCTGAGAATTATGGAGATTTAAGCTGGAATATTGCAAATAAATCTTGAGTAGACAAAGTTTTCCATAGCAACTGAAGTAATGAGGATTTAAGTTAAACATAAGAAAGACTGTACAGACAAAATTGAAAGAATATGGGTTCTAGGGAAACTGATCTATTTTCCTTGAAGTTTTCAAAATAAAAACAGATATCTATGGGACAATGTTAAATCTCCATTCTGAAGAAATGTTCTGAATTAGAGGCCATTTTAGAGATCTTTCCAAATTTGCTACAATTTTAAAATATTGGGTCAAATATTATTAATTACATGTCATTTTCTATTCTTCCTATTGTTTTTAATTTAAATTCATTAATTTGTTTGTTACATTAAAATATTTAAGTAACTGTCTCATCTAAAATATAGGGAAAACTTTGTCAAATTTATAAGGATTTGAGTTTTATACTCCAATTGATAAATGGTTAAAAAGATATGAACAGTTTTTGAATAAAGGAATCAAAGCTGTATATCAGTATATGAAAAATGCTCTGCAGTATTATTGATGAGAGAAATGCAAATCAAAACACCTCTAGATATCATCTCACATATGTCAAATTGGCTAAAAGGATAAAAGACAAAATGACAAATATTGGAGGGGATGTGGGAAAATGGAGATACTAATACACTGTTGGTGGAACTGTGAACTGATCCAACCATTTTCTACAGAACAATCTGGAATTATTCTTCTTAATTTATAATAATTTTTATTTCATCTGATGAAATGAAAACATTCTCAATTTGTGTTTTCTTCAGTGCTAGCCTAGAAGTATGTTATCCCTCTTAAATTTTGGAGGGGCTGCTATTGGCACTTGGGCTGCCATCAGAAAGAATTCCAGAGAAGGATTAAACAGGTCATGGTCATCAGTCTAGAAACTAGTTCATGACAAGTGCTAGAGAGTGGTCAGAATAAAATCTGGAAAGGTGAAGGGAAACAGGGAACAAAGTAAAGAGAAGGATTTCCTGACTTTAAGACTAGCCTTCTATCTAGGACACCATATTGCCTTTGAGATGACTGACACTGAAAACTGTCAAATCTCATTGTTAATGGTCATTCTAGAGGCAGCCAGATGGCTCAAGGAATGGAAAACAGTTCAAACAATCTCAAAATACAATCTGGAATCCAATTGGCTTCTGATGTTTTGGAATCTCTCAACCCCACCCCACCCCCAGCATGCTATGTATATGTCTCATTATACCTAAGCCATTATGGACCCCAGGGGCAGATGGAAATCAGCAATTATGGGCAGTGACCAAGGGACCCTTATTATGCTAATAAATACAATGCAATTCATGCCAGGGGCCTTATAAGGAACTATATGTTATGATATAAGAGGAGGGAGAGGTCATCTCCAGGTGGGTTAATCATCATCAACAACAAGTACTACTACTACTACTACTACTACTACTACTATTACTAGCCAAGCTTTATACAATGCTTTAAGTAAAGAATTTTTTTTAGTTTAGATCTAACTTTATTTGTGTGAAAAATGTTTTGTAATTGTGTTCATATACATCCTGCATTTGTCTTGGCAAATAGAGTCCCAAGTATTTTATATTATTTAGAGTGATTTAAAATGGGATTTCTCTTTCTAACTCTTGCTGCTGGGCTTTGTTGGAAATATGTAGAAATGCTGATGATTTATGTGAGTTTATCTTGTACCCTGCAACTTTGCTCAGATTATTCATTATTTCAAGTAGTTTTTAATTGATTTTCTGTGATTTTCTAAGTATACCATCATATCATCCACAAAGATTGATAATTTAGTTTCCTCTTTGCCTACTTTAATTCCTTCAATTTCTTCTTCTCTTATTAAGGAAAGTATTTTACATGTGTTATCTCATTTAATTATCAGGACAACCCTATGAGATAAGTGCTATTATTATCCTCATTTTATCATGCTAGAAACTGAGACAGAAGTAATTGATTTGCCCAGGGTTATACAGCTAATAAGTGCCTGAGGTTTGATTTAAACTCTTAATTAAAAATCCAAGACTTTTATCCACCAAGGCAGCCAGCTCCCTAGACATAAAGTGGTTTATAAAATCTGCATATTCTCCTTCATTAAAAGGTAAGTGTCATGGGGCAGCTGGGCAGCTCAGTGGACTGAGAGCTAGGTCTAGAGATGGGAGGTCCTAGGTTCAAATCTAGCCTCAGACATGTCCCAGCTGTGTGACCCTGGGCAAGTCACTTAACCCTGTTTGATTTCATTTCTTCATCTATAAAATGAGCTGGAGAAGGAAATGGCAAACCACTCTAGAAAAACCCAAATGGGATCCAGAATAGTCAGACAGGACTGAAAAACAACTGAACAACAAAACTTCTAGAAAATAATGAGATGAATAAGAATTTCTCCTGTCTGCAAAATACTTTATTTTCTGTTTCTAATTGAATACTTCAATGACCTTTCTGAAAATAGAGCCGAATCATTCCAATTGATGTAAATATCCTCATCATTGCCTACAAACTGTTTAGTTCATGGTCTCATTCCATTAAGACCACGGTAAACACAACAACATGCAAGATGGAACAAACTGTACACCCGACTAATAGCAAGGCTCAGACACAAACAACTCAAATAACTTTTGTTACAACATGTCGAGAGACTTTAGGATACTGTTAAATAGGGACTAAAAGCAATGACTGTGCATAACTAGGTAGTTTGGGTAACACTGGACTTGATTTTATACTTTGTAAGCAAAAGCCAACAAAGTCACAAATATGATTAATGGGTAAATGACTTTTTGTAATCTTCTGCCTTGTAAAATAAATTTACTGATGAACCTGATAAACTCTTTCGGAATTCTACAAAGTGAGTAAGGCTATTACCAATGACAGGGCAAGAGGGAGTCACCATTTCTCATGTTTTAAAGGGTTTCTCTCTAAATCAAAAAAGAGAGGTGGTCTAGGGATTTGAAACCAAATAGATAGAGACTGCATAATGTAGTATGTGTTTTAAGCCAGGAAGAGAGGGGTTTCAAAAGAAAAAAGAAAGGGGTTCAAAGCCAGCTTTGACACTGGCTGTGTGACTATTCTCAGTAAGTCGCTGAACATCTCAGGGACCCAAAGCAATTCTCTAAGATGGTGTGACTCAGAATAGCTACTGATCTGATTTATGATGAGTCCCCTATACCAGTGAAATCATGTCTGGACCAAAGAAAAAAGGCAAGTATCCTAAATGTTTGTTCTTGTCCTTGATAAGAAGTTAATGAACTGGGAACAGCAGAGATGGGAAGTCCTAGGTTCAAATCTGGCCTCAGACACTTCCTAGCTGTGTGACCCTGGGAAAGTCACTTGACCCTCCAATTGCCTAGCCCTCAGCACTCCTCTGCCTAGGATCCAATACATAATATTGATTCCAAGACAGAAAGTAATAGGCTTTTTTAAAGTATTATATAAATATTATAAATAATAAAAGTATAATATGAATATTATAAATAATAAAAGTATAATATATAAACACAATAGCATAACAAATTTTATTAATAATTAAAAGTATAATACAAATATAAGTAATAAAAAGTATAATTTAAATATAAATTATGTAAGTATAATATAAATAGTATAAATAATAAAAAGCATGATATAACTATAACCATATAAGTATTAATAATCAAAAGTACAACATAAACATAAAGGTATAATATGAATGTTATAAAATTTAAAAGTATAATATAAAAGCTGTAACATGCCACTTTAGCCTCACAAAAACCCTGGACAGTATAGGCAATAGGTGTTATAAAACCTGTAGAATTTAGAACATTTCCCAACAAGAAAATTAGATGTGTGGGGGTGGCGCTGGGAGAGAGGCGATGCAGAGTTGAAAGCTCCTGTGGATTCCCATGGTTGTGTGCTCTGCCTGGGGCTATCACTTCAGATTCTGTTTCCTCCTTTCTCAAGATTCTCCTGCCAGCTTCTAAGGTAGGAGGCTGCTGCCATGCTGAGAATGTCATTCAGGAGACGTGAGTTCATGCTGTACCTTCGATGGGAGCAGTCCTGTAGGGGTGAAGAAATCGTGCCCCTTTAGAGGGAGCCCTTGGTTAGCCACCCATGGCAAGAGAGTCAGGAAAGCCCAGAAGGTGATTACTTGTGTCACAGAAAGGTAGAAGTCACTGGCCCAAGGTCACACAGCTAATTGGTTCTGCTAACTCACTGTAATTTCCTAGATGTTCTCACCAAGAATTCTACTCAGATTTCACCCCTTTCGGGTCAGTTCATTCCATTTAAACAGGCTTATCCTAGAATCAAAGACCAAAAATAGAAATGTCTGGGCCCCTCAAGAAGCTGCATTCTAATGGCCAGTAAGGATGGAGAATCCTCGTATGGATAAGTGAGTTCCAAGTTTATACAAAGTAAATGCAAAATCACATTGGTGGGAAAATACCAATGATTATGGGGATAAGATTTTTTGAAAGGTGGTAAGGATTTTTTTTAATTTTTTCATTGTCATGCAAAGCACACTTCCATATTGGTCGTTATTGTAAGAGCAAACTCATACGTAAACAAAATTCATTCTCAGGTATTTTCTAAGTAAATAGTTATGTCTTCTTCAAATAGAAATGGTTTTATCTACCTTTTTTCAATGTTTATAACTTTAATTTTTCTTTCTCATATTGCCAGAGCTGTCATTTCTAGAATTATGTTAAGTAATAATGGAAAGAAGTATCTTTGTTTTGTGCTGTACATTTTGGGAAATCTTCTAGTTTTTTGTTTTTTTACTGCAAATAACAGTAATATTTGCTCTTTAGTATCTACATTATATGTATAATATGAATGAAGTATATTAAGTAAAGACCTTACAATATTTGTGCTTTGGGATTTGTTTGTTTTTTTAGCAAAGATTGGTGTCCTTTGCCAATAGTTTTTCCTTTAGATACTGATATATTTATGTGATTTTTGTTGCTTCTGTTCATTATGTGATTGATTGCTTTCTCCTTAATTTTAAATTACATTTGCAAACCAGATATGAGTTCAATTTTGTTATAGCAAGGTTTGAGGGTTTTTTTTTTCCAGTGGGAGTATTACATTACTGTTGTTTCTTTGCTAAGATTTTATTTAATTTTTTTGTATTGAAATTCATTCATTAATATGATTATGTAGTTCAGTCAAGTAATCAAGTTCTCCATTTCCGGTTTATCCCTTCCTGCTTTATATTTGAGAACCATATTTATCTCATAAAAAAGAATTTAGTAGAGTGCCATGTCTGTCAGTAATTGAGGATATTCTTTATAGGATAGATATTGTTCTTAAACATCTGATAAAAATTAACTTGTAAATCTGTGAGTCAAATTGGTTTTTTATTGTTTTTCTTCTTTTAATCTTTTTTTAATGATTTGTTCAATTCCTGTTTTGGAGGTTGAGTCATTTAAGAACCATCAGACTGGGTCATTTAAGAACTCTTAGTTTTGTTTTTCAAAAGAGTTTATGAAGAATTACATTTAACCAATGACACCTCTTAAATTTAGAAATGAGTGTCAATAAATCAGCAGCTAATGCTCTTTGAAAGCAAGGATTTTCACACTCAAACTTACTTCATTATCCTCAATTTTCCCTTCCCAAAGTACAGAAATTAAGCAATTGTGTAGTTTTTATGATCCTAGTAGATGTTAACCAATAAAGGAGTGGAGCCACCATCTTAGATATTTTAATTGCCATCACAGCAATGGAATATCATATTATGCAATAGATGTATTATCCAATAATTTATTTTTATAATCTATAACTAATCTTTCATCTTTCCTTTTGCTTTTCAAGTGACAGCACAGCAGTTTTATTATCCAGTAGTGGGATTCAAAACAATGTCAGGATGAGATAGAGAATACTTTTAAAAATTCCTGTCTAAAAAGCTCACTCCAAGTACATTGGATTCCTTCCATACACAGCATTAGCCCAACAAAGACACTGTTGCTGCTTTGGATACTGTCTCATTTCAGATGAAATATTTAAGCTTGTTTGATTTCTAGTCATTCATGATCTTAATAGCACCTTTCAAAGGATTAAGTTGATGATGATGGCCTCCAAGTTAAGCTCTGTCCTATACAGTTCAGGACAAACAGCTTTCAAAGCTCTAATCTTTGAAGAGAGAAATCCTAAACTGGCAATCTAGTTTTCCTTAGATCACAGATCATGAGCTCTTGCATCTTCTGATGCCACTGTGAGACAGACTCTGACCCATATTTGTGAATTCATGATTCAGCTGAGCTCATTTTGTTTCATATTTTTCAAATGTTTGTGCATGATATTTGTGGGCTTCTCTAGAAAGTTTTTTAAATGTTTTGGAAAAGAAACATCAAAGATGACCACATTGAAATAAGTCCTGCAGGGGAATTAGACAAGATAAAAAGGTTAAAGCCTAGAGTGGTAGCATCAGAAGAGGGATCTTGTGATCTCAGGAGAGAAGAGTTCCATCATAGAGCAGAGAGCAAAAACAGAGAAACCAAACTTTAGCCCAATTTCCAAATGAATATTGCTGCAATTAAATTTAAATAAAACATTAGCAAGGAGATTACAGCAAAATATCACAAAGATCATACCCTATGACCAGGTGGGATATATACCAGGAATGCTGGGCTGGTTCAATATCAGGAAAATTATAAACATAATTGGTCATAGCGATAATAAAAATAAAAATCATATTATTATCTCAACAGATGCAGAAAAAGCCTTTGACAAAACACAACTCTCATTCCTATTAAAAACACTAGAAGGCATAAGAAAAAAATGAAGCTTTTCTTAAAATGATAAGTAATATCTATTTAAAACTGAAAGGAAATGTTATCTGCAATGGTGATAAATGAGATGCCTTTCCAGTAAGATCAAAGATGTCCATAATCACCATTATTATTCAATATTGTACTAGAAATGTTAGTTATAGCAATAAGGCAAGAAAAATAAATTGAAAAATTAGGATAGGTGACAAGGAAACAAAACCATCACTTTTTGAAGATAATATGACAATATATTTATAATAATACTAGAGGATCAACTCAAAAAACTAGCAGAAATAATTAACAATTTTTGCAAAGTTGCAGGATATAAAATAAACCCTTGTAAATGATCAGTATTTCTATATATTAATAACAAACCCAGCAGGAAGAGATAGGAAGAGAAATTCCATTAAAAATAAAACTGCAGATAAGATAAAATACTTAGAAGTTTAACTGCCAAGGCAAAGCCAATAACTATATGAACACTTTATATGAACTATATAAAGCACTTTTCACACAAATAAAGACAGATCTAAACTGGAGAATTATTAATTATTCACAGGTAGGCTGAGCAAATATAATAAAAATGACAATTCTTTCTAATTTATTCAGTGCCACACCAAATGACCAACAAATTATTTTATAAATCTGTAAAAAATAACAAAATTCATCTGGAAGAAAAAATCAATATCCAGGTAATCAATGAAAAGAAATGTGAAGGAAGACAGACTATAACTTCCAGATTTCAAACTATAGGTATCCCTTCCACATTACTACTTACCCCATTGTAGTTTCCCTACATCATGGGGCAGTATAAGTAATTAAATGGAAATTTTGGAAGAGTTTTGTGGAAGCCACAGATGATATACAAAGATCAGTAGATGACACAAAAAAATTTAGAAACCCAGAAATGCTAAAAAAATATGTGTATGGTATTGCATAATATCAATACATTTTATCTTTTAATGCCATAAGTATAGATAATTTCTTTTTAAGTTAAAATACAAAAAGTTAAAGTTTGTAAAAAGAATGAGAAAGCTAAAAAATTTTACATGCATTTTCCAGATCACAGGGCCACTGCACCTGTAACCCATGTGATGGAGAAAAGATATTCTATTACAATACCTATATATTACAAAGTAGTAATCTTGAAAATAATCCCATACTGGCTAATAAATAGAGGAGTGAATCAGTAGAATAGATTTAGTACACCATAAATATTAGTAAATGACTATAGTACTCTAGAGTTTGATAAATTCAAAGATACAAGCTTTGGGGACAAGAACTTAGTATGTGACAATAGTTGTTAGGAGAACTGAAAACGTTTTGGCAGAAACTAGGCTTAGACCAAAACCTCACACCATATACAAAGAGATGGTCAAAATGAGTATGTGATTTAGATATAAAGGGTGTTATAAGCAAATTGGGAAAGTATAGAAAATTTTACCTGTTAGATCTCTGGATAAGGTAAGAATTTATGACCAAACAAGAGGAAGAGACTCAGATGATGGGAAATATAGCTGATAATTTTGTCACAGAAAATTAAAAATTTTCTGCACAAATAAAACAATGTTGCCAAAATTAGAAGGAAAGCAGAAAACTGGGAAATAATTTTTATATGTTTGTCTGATATAGGCCTCATTTCTCAAGTATATAGGAAACAGAGAAAAAAATATAAAAAACATGAAACATTCAATGTTATGAATAGTTTTCAGAGGAAATCAAAACTATCTCTAGTCATATGAAAAAAATGCTTGAAGTCATTATTGACTGGGGAAATGCAAATTCAAACAACTCTGAGATACCACCAGACACCTACCAGATTGGCTCACAAGACAGAAAAGGAAAACAAATTCTAGAGGGGATATGGAAAAATGGGAGCATTAAATACACTGTTGGTAGAATTGTGAACTGGTCCAACCATTCAGGTAAACAATTTGTAACTCAAATTTAAAACTCAAAATTAAAAATTAATGTTAAAAATAAATAGCAAATTTCAAAAAATCCTGAGGACAGTGGTTCAGATCATAGGATAATAGTAATAACTAAAATATATATAGCAATTTGAGATTTGCATAGTACTTTATCTCATTTTATCCTTTCTCCTAACCTGAGATAAGTGGCCAATGGAAGTTAAATGAATATGAGATTTGAATCTGTATCCTATAACTCCAGAGTTGATGTAATTTCTACTCTACCATGCTGACTTCTGTCATTAACTTCTCATCATTGTCCTACTGTCCCTTATTGCCATTTAGAATTTGTTTTTAGCTGATAGTACTATGTTGGCTGAGACTTGGTATTTCTCGAAAGATTTGCCCTGTGCAACATTCACATTCCTGCTGCTCAACATCACGTTTTCGGTTCTGCTCTTGTTTAGGCAAGAAGCCAAATGGCACTCATGTCCTTCAGACTTTCAGATGAATAGGTCAAACAGTGTTAGCTAGAAGGAATTCAGTCCATTAAAACCAGGAAATATGTGCAAAAAAATTACTAATATTACCTAACATTTAAACATTTATTTCATGTAAGTCACTGTATCCTGAATGACATTTCACTGACAGTTGCCTGTGATTCTGTTCTATGTGACAAGCTTCATCTCCTATGGAGCAATGTGGTATTAATCATTTTAATAACTCAGTGATGATGAATCAAATTGATCAGCCAGTACCAGGGAAAACAGAAATTTCTGTTCTTTTAATTTCATAGACTAGTAGAGCTGGTAAGATAGGATCATTTTATCCAATCCCTTCATTTTACATATTAGGAAACTGAGACCCCAAGAGATTAGGTGACTTCTTCAAAGCTATATAGTGAATCATTGGCAGAAGAAGGATGTTCAACTGTGCAGCCTCTTAAAGAATTCTGACCTTGTTTGGGGCTTGGCACTTAAGAAGGACATGGGGAATTTGAAGTAGAAGTGGCAGAGACCAACAGAAATGGCTGAAAGCTAATACATGGAATCTAAGAGAAATTTTTCTTAGATGGGAACATCCAAAAGATATTTTTTTTGTAAGGATGATCTCTTATTCTCCTTCTTTACTAATGATCAAATAAGGAGGAGGAAGGAAGGAAGGAAGGAAGAGAGAGAGAGAGAGAGAGAGAGAGAGAGAGAGAGGGAGAGAGAGAGAGAGAAAATAAGTTAACTAAATTTAGTTAAAATTTAGTAAAAATAGTTAACTAAAATTAGTTAAAATTAGTTCAACAGAACAAATAGACATGTCAATTGACATAAAAATTTTATTATAATTTTACTTTGAAGTATATATTTTCATGCTATCTCTACCTTCTTTGTTTTATGAACTTTTTAAAATGATATACTACATTAACTGACACAGGTTGGTTAATTTCGTTGTTCTTCATTTCTAGGTCTTTTATACAAAAGGAGAAAATAAGGCATATGGACAAGTAATTAATCATAGATATTTTCCTGCTGCATCAATTGAACCAAAGAAAACACAGTTGGAGTCTCTAGGCATAATAGATATGAATCTCAAAAAATAGATTTTTTTCTGACTTTACCAGTTTATATTACAGTGCACATAGTAGGTGTTTAATAAAAGCTTTTTTACTTGACTTGGTTATATTCATGGGATAATATTGTTACTCAGTTGTTTCTGTCCTATCTGACTCTTTGTGACCTCCATTTGAGGGGTTTCTTGGCAAAATTCCTGGATTGATTTGCCATTTCCTTTTCTAGCTCATTTTTCAGATAAGAAAATTGAGTCAAACAGGATTAAGGGTTTTGCCCAGGGTCTTACAACTAGTAAGTGTTTGAGGCTAGATTTGAACTCAGGAAGATTCTTTTTCATGGTTTCAGGCCTGACACCCTGTCTACTGCACCACCTACCTGCCTTCTGGGAAAAAAAGACATTTGAAATCAGAGAGCGCTGGCATGAAGCAAGAGATGCATGAGATCTGTTCATTTTTCTAAAGTGTTCACATTCCCCATCATCCTCCAACTAGTCTTTTGTCCTATTCTCTGCTTGTAAACTTCTTCCTGCTGTTACTGAACCAATACAGGAGGCAGATTGCTGATATTGGGGCAAGAGTGATTGAATTAAAGTGTACAGGCTGCTCCCCATGGATTTTGAAAGCTTGTGATGAGCGCAGGCAGTACAAGGACTCATCTCTACAGGCCCAACTTTGAACAAGAAAACTGTTTAGGTTGTTCAGAACCGTAACATCCCAGGAGGGAAGTAAATCAGATTAAGTTGTTTAAAAAAAAAAAGTACTGCTGAGTTTCACAGATGACTCTGATAATTCTCCGTGAATCATGGAAAGAAAGGTGAGAAGCTGCTCTCTGGAGAGGAAAATGATTTTTAAAAATCCTATCATCTCCAGGGCTACTTTACCTAATAGTAAAACCTTCCTTCAAAGCTCACTTCTGAGAGAAGGACATTATTAATCTAGTCAGACCCACATGCAGCAAATTTCTCTTCTCATTTCACAGCAGGATGAGAGAAATTTGGGAGGTGAGTTTTAAAAAGGAGAGTCTTGACTTGTGATTTCATAGGTATGGGGAGAATTCCCATTGTGGAAATTCCTTCCTCCAATGCAATCCTTAACTCTCCTTTATATATATTTACATAATATATAAATTATAAAATATAATAGATTATTTAATATGTGCTATTTATAAATATTATATATTATGATGTATAAATAAAATATATTATAAATGTTATACATCATTATGTATAAATTATAAAATATGATGCTATATTATAAATGTTATATTAGATACAAGTAATAAAATATACTATATTATATATTATCTATAAATAATAAAGTATATGGTTATAAATATATCTTATTCTTTACAAATAATAAAATATTATAATATTCTAAGATAAATAGAAAATTTTAAATAAATAAATATATTTTTATTTTTATTTTCTGGGGGTGCTGGAAGGTTAAGTGATTTGCCTGAGATAACACAGTTAATATAAATTCAGAGTTGCAGGACAGAACCTAGCTTTTCTTTTCTTCAAGGCTAGCTTTCTATGCATATGAGCCTTTCTATTTCTGTGAACTAACAGATGATAAAAGAAACATTAACAGTAGACATTTTTTAGAACTTAACAAATTGGACAAGCTCTCTTATTTTGTTATTTAGTTCAGTTATCATGACAACCCTTTGAAGAAGGTACTACTACAGCTAGATGAGGAAACTGAAGCCCAGAAGGCTTGACAGTTACTAATACTATTATCCCATTATATATTATACAATATCCCATTTCTGTGGTTAAATCGTTTTCAGTTGTGTCTGACTCTTTGTGACCCCATTTGGAGTTTTCTTGGCAAAGATCCTAGAGTGGTTGACCATTTCCTTCTCCAGCTCATTTTACAGATGAGGAAACTGAAGCAAACAGGGTTTCGGGACTTGGCCATAGTCATATAGGTAATAAGTATCTGAATTTAGGAAGATAAGTCTTCTTCACTATAGACCAAGCACCTGTCCACCAAGTCACTTAGCTGCCCTACCTTACCCCTGTTAAAGAGAAATTAAAGGGATTTACTGTTCCTGCTAATTTCCCTTTAACACCCCATGTATTATATATTACACATTATCCCATTGCTCCACATACCAGCTCTTCATAGCAAACAATACAAATATTATTTTTATTTTACAGATAAGATAATTGAGCATCAGAGAGGTTAAGTAACCTAACTATGGTCACCAGTTCAATAAGTAAATCAAATCCAGACCCCCCCCCTCCCAAACTTAGATTCCCTCTCCAAGGTTATTTGCTAATTGCTTCCCTTCTCTTCTTTGCCATTGTCTGGCTGGGCAAATCTTCCTTATACTCTCTAACTGATGAAGAATTTTAAAGTACTTTCAATTCATAGGCACCCTTAGAAGGGTGCTGAGAAAGTGTTACACTCTTAATTTGGCTAATAGTTTCTAGGTAAACCATAGATCTGCAAAGCATGTCAAAATTGACTTTTGGGGGGCAGGGTAGGCAATACCAGCAACTCCTAGCAAAGGTGCTCAGCTTGATTATCTGGGAGAGGCAGACGAGTTCATTTAGTTCTTTACTATTTTAGTTGCTACACCAGTTAATCATGACAAAAGTTGCAAAACCTTCCTTCTCTGCTTTTCCCTCTCAAAAGAGAGGTGGCAGCAAAGAGCAACATGTGCCTCTGAGAGGTGGCACCTCTCTCAAACCAACTCAGCTCACACTAAGGCTCCTGTCCAGTGGGAGAGAGCTTCTTTTCAACCTTCAGAAGTATTCTGCCTGAAGCCTTCTCTCCTCTGACTGCTACTGATAATGTCTTTTCACACAGCTCCAACCAAACTGCCTATTTTTACTCCTTCCCTCCTTCTTTAGCCTTCCATCTTTGTTTGGTAAGATTCTTCTTTTTCATTTCTTTTGTATGACTTAAAGCTTCCTATCACTGAGTGAGACACCCTTCATTTATGCAGTAAAAATGCATAATCTCTCCTTTAAAATGTTTAACAGCCTTTGTTAATCACTCCAGAGTGTTTGGACAATTGTCTAATTTTGAATTTTTAAATGGTACCTTTTTTAAGCGGTAAAATTATTACCTGCAAATGAGGTGAGACCATACAATGCCCTGCAGGTCCTTTCATTCTACAGTTTTCAAAGAGGTCTGCCTTCTCTAACAATTATTATTTTAAACTTTAATGTTGGCCATTTTTAATAAATATATAATAAATAATATAAATAAATAATGAACAAATTAAAAAGTATGTGAACAATTTAAAGAGTACAGAAGAATTTTTATTTATAATTTTTTAATATTTAATCATTTTTAAATCAATTGTTTGTTTATTATTTTAGTTATAAAGAAGCATCACCCTAAATCCTTAAAAGGTGATTCAAGTCTTTAGATTTAAGCAATCATTTATTTTCTGTCCCTTTTGTAAACATATTTCTCACCAGCTATCTGTAAACTATGTTCTTATATATCGATTTAACAGGTTTTATTAAATAAAAGTTCTTTTTCTATTCCTTTTAGACACCAAACTATTCATTTATGAATAAAAGTTGGACCTCACTTTCTTTTCTTATAGAATTAGTTATTTTTCTTTGTGAAAAAGCATTTTTTTCTGCCCCTTTCAGCACCAAACTACTCCAGTATGAAAGGGTAGTACCCCAAAGGGTCAGTACCTTCTATTAGAATTAATTTGTCCATGGCATATAGGATGAATTACAGGGCGTTGAAATAGGGGACAGGGAACCAATTAAGATACTCTTATGATCTTCAAGCAACAGTTAATCCAGACTGGATTGGTGACTGTGGAAACAGAGACAAGAATAGGTATGGAATTATAGAGGCAGAAACAACAGGACTTGGCTATGGTTTGAATGGTTGGTGTGGGCCGTAATTCCAGGGAAAGGGAGAGAAATCAGAGATGAGCGTAGTCCTTCCTCTAACCCCTTCTTTATTTTCTTTACATTAACTTTTTGTGTGTGGTTGTTGGGGGTGAGGATTTCTAATGAGGTTTGATGATGGAAGGGCAAGAATTCACAATAGAAGATTACTGTCATGCCATTATTGTTTTCCTAAGGGTGAT
Source organism: Monodelphis domestica (assembly GCF_027887165.1). Taxonomy (NCBI): domain Eukaryota; kingdom Metazoa; phylum Chordata; class Mammalia; order Didelphimorphia; family Didelphidae; genus Monodelphis; species Monodelphis domestica. The sequence continues at coordinate 450,579,299 of NC_077229.1, forward strand.
GTCATTCTTTTCAGAGGCTCCTGCCCTATTAAGCACACTAAGGGACATTGTTCTTGTCTAAAAAGGCAGTGGGGATGAACAGCAGGTGTTAAGCGCTCAGGAATGATGGGCTAGCTTTTGAACTTTCCCACTGAATCTATCCAGTTGTTCTTCAGGGTGCTTCCTGTGTCCGATGGGAGGCTTTTTTGGTGGGCCAAGACTAAAAATGAGGCTGATGATGGGCTGGGCCACAAACTGTGCAGAAGAGCCCAGAGCAGCCCTCTTCTTGGCCTAAGGCCTAGTCATCCCACTAAAGGAACACCCGCCGGGCCAAAAAAGGGTCCCCAGACGTGACCTTGCTCGCTGGCTCATGGGCCCTCCTGACAGACAATGGGTCCCTTCCCAAGGGCAGACCTGACGAGTCTGGCCTACATTCCAAGGATGGCCCTTATTTTTATCTCGTGCCTCAGATCCCCAGCCAAGGTTTTCTCTGCCAGCACGGAGCCCAGAGGAGACACTTCATAAACACTTGAGGCCTGATTCATTCCGTGACGGCCCCCTTTCTGCTCAAGTGCACTTCCTTTACAGCCTTGCTGTGGCCGTTCATCTCTAGCGCTTGCTTGTACGTTGCTAACAGACAGAGATCCCAGCAAAAGAGAATGTTGCCGACAAGGATATGACTCACCTAAGGCTGAACTTGGGACTCGGTTAAATGCTGCTCTTTGGACTAACTTTGCAGGCCTCGTGTGAACAGGGCACGATTCATTAACTAAAAATATGATTCATACTCCCCTTAAATTAGACTTCCCCACACATGGCGCAGTTCAGCAGTGCGGCGGCCTCTCAGGCCTGGCTGGGGCTGGGCCAGCAGTTTTTCAGAAGTTGTAAATAGGATTTATCAGAGAAATAAAAATACATTTTTTTCCAAAAGGGTAAGGCTTGGGCTGCCTGGGGTCAGCCAGCTTTAGAGGCCTGAAAAACGGAATCCGACGCAGAAGAAAAACATGTTGTCTTTGCCTCATCCTTGGGAACACCGCAGGCTCTTTGTCTCCTAGTCAGGCCCAGGGACTGGGGGGAGCGCCCAGCTTCCTTTCACGCACTTTCAACTCAAGGACATCTGCTTTCCCTTCAGGCCCTCGGAGGCGTAGCCCCAGCAAGAAAAGGTGGCCCGGCTCCTTTGCCAGTGAGTTTCAGTTTAGTAATAAAAACTGGCTCCATTTCCAAAGATTAGTCAAAGGTTCGCTGTAGTTTGCTATTCATTTTTCCATGTTGGCATTTACTTAAACTCTGGATCTTTGAAGTGGGTCCTCCCCTACCTGCCCTCCGCCCCTAAAAGAGTATAAAAGCTTGGACTTTCACAGGCTGCTGAGGGGATTTTTCTAACCTGCAGGGCTGACCATGCCGCCCCTCCACTCAATACATGCCGAAGTCATCCCATGGTCTCTAGGGTCAAATCAAAGTTCCCTTGGAAACCCTTCCCGGGCTGCCCCGGCCTAGCTTTGCAAACTTACAATGCGCGAATCCCTGGTCTACACTCTGCTCCTGTCGAGACTGTTCCTGACATTTCACCGCATCCCTCATCTCCTTGGCCCTGCCCTCCCCCAGGCCCAGAAGGCATTCGTTCCCTCCTCCCTTCCCCCTTTAGATTCCCTTCTTTCCTTCAAAGTTCTGTTCGAGCGAGTGTTCTCTGGGAGGTCTTTCCTGACCGCCCCGCTGTGGGGGCCTCCCGCCTTCCCCAAACTTGACTTCTATTCTTTTCGCGGATTTCGTATGTCCTTACTTATATCTAGGCTCCCCCTCAAAGGAAACGCAAGCCCTGGAGGGCAGGGTCGTCCTTATTTCTGTCTGTGCTTAGCACCGAGGGAGCGCTCAATCCATAGAGGCTGTCGACCCGTCCAGTCTAATACTCTTATTTACAGATAAGAAAACGTTAATGACTTGTTCAGGATGCAGGCGGCAAGACCAAGGTGAAAGCCAAAGCAATCTGACTCCAGTTCCATCGGACTAGGAACTGGAGAATGCTTCCGTAAGAACCCCTTAGCAAGCGTGTGTATATAAGCAAAAAATAGATGTGCATAGACATGGATGTATCTGTGGGTCTGTACATGCATGTGTTTATAATAGTTGTGTAGACATGTTTATAGCGTGTATAAATGTACATCTGTATAAACATGTCTATTTTTACTTCAGTTTGTGTCCACAAGGGTGCATATATACCAATGTAAATATATTTCTAGATATTCATAAAGGATAAAGACCTTATACACCTTCACACGTTCAGGATTGAAAAAAGATGTTGTAGCATTTTAAAATTCATAATTGTCGAAACTGAAACCAGGCTATTTTTCTTTTTGATTTGATTATCAATTTTTCCAGTTTTTTGGAGGCTGTTGAGAGATTGCATCTGGTTTTTTTTTTGTTTTTTTTTTTTGTTTTGTCTCTGACTTCATTGCTAAAGAAAACTCCCTGACCCAGGGCAAAGAGGCAGCTCTGCCAGAGTGGCTAAAAGAGCAGGTCTTTCTTCTGATACCTCTTGCCTGGTGAGCTTGCCATTTAACTTCTCAGGGACCCAAGAAGCTCTCTAAAACTATAAATTGCAGCTTAGTTGTCAATCTGCATTATAATAACCTTAAATCTAGAAAAGACCTTAAGGGTCATATTATCCAATGTTGCTATTTTACGGATGAGAAAACTGAGGCCCAAAGAAATTTAGAGGGTGGCTAGTTAGTAGAAGAACCAAGATGCTTCCTGATTTTCAATCCATTGGATGTTCCACTATACTATTCTGAAAGGGAAGGATTAGATAGCATTCTTCATCTTTTTTATTTATCTTTCTAGGTACACCTCATTTTGGAAATAGGTTATATTATAATACAAAAGCTTATTTGTAAGTTAATTTTCTTTTTACTTAGAAAAAAAAAAGCCATCCTTGATGGTATCCTAGATGTGAACCTCAGCTTTGCCACCTGCTTTGTATATGACCCCTGGATAAGTCATTTAACTTCCTGGGACTCATTTTCCTTATTTGTAAAATACTAGTGTCAGAGCAGATGAGTTTTAAAATCTTCCCTTCTAAGGCAGCCTTTCCTGATTTCCCTCAAGCCTGGTTCCTTCCCTCTGAGATTATCTCCAATATAGCCAGTATAAATCACATAGTTTGTACATTTGTATATTGTCTCCCCCATTAGACTGTGATCTCCTTGAGAGGAGAGACTTTTTTAACCCTTATTTATATTCTCAATGCCTAGCACAGTGCCTGGCACTTAATAAACACATGCTGACTTAGTATTAGTAGCTATTTCATCTGTTATGTGAAGAAAAGAGAAAAGTCAAAGAAAAAACTCATTTCAAAAATGAGAGAACAGAGAATAGTAGCACCATGATGGAAATAGTTAAGTCAAAGTTTTCAAAGAAAATTAATTATCCCAATGTGGAATGTATTGAGTTTGAAGAGTCATTGGGTTAGAAGTGCTGTGGTCAGAAGAAAGGTTAGGGCTGGAGATTCAGGAATCAGCTGCAGAGATATGATAGCTGAACCCATGGAATTGAATGAGATTGCCAAGAGAAGCATAGAGATATAAAAGAAGGAAGTATGCCCAATAAGGGGCCAAGAAAAAGTCAAGAGCACAATGAAGGTCAGAAAGAGATAACAGGGAAGAGAAGTTGGGCAATTGGGAAAAATTGTAATTAACTATTTGCATGTATCTGTCATTCATATTGTTATTCAAGAACTACGTATGTGTTTGTGTGTTACATGGCTATGTTCATACAATAAAACAGATTATCTGGAGACTAACTTTCTGAGATCATCAAGCTTCTAGAATAATCATAAATTTGAGTGTAAGCAAACAAACAAACAAAAAAAGACTCATTTCTGATGTCAAAGAAATGATACTTGAGGCTCCAGCAATGAGAAGACAGTTGATAGGACACAGTGGTCCAACAATTGAATCCAGCATATTATAATATTTGGTTCAGCTGCCAAAAGAATAAGTGTTTTAATTTACCTTTGATGCAGAAATATGGAAAGATGAACTTGATAACAGAAGAGACAAATTTATATTCAGTTTCTACAATTTAATATGTTTGATGAATGACCTTTTGTTGATAAGCCTCAGTTTCTCCATCTGTAAAATGAGAAGCTTAGACACTGATGACCTCTAAGGATCCTTCCAAATCTAAAACTTATGATTCAACTCTCATTTACAAAGACCTTTATTTTTACTCTGGAGCAGACTGAAAGCAACAGGAGACATAATCAAGAAATAAAAAGAGGAGATAAAAAGAGATAAGAAGGAACAGAGTAGCAGAAATAAAATCTAATAGCCCTGGCAAGAGCAGGCAGTGGTAGGGATTGAAAGAAGGGACATAGGTCAGAAATATATCAGATTGTGACAATAGAGAGATGTATTTATGGTACAGAGGATAGAAGACTTGAATTCTATGGCCTTAGACATTCATAGCTATATGACCAGGGGCAAGTCACTTAACCTGTCTGCCTCAGTTTCCTCAGCTGTAAAATGGGGATAATAATAGTACCCTCCTTCCTAGGGTGGTTGTGAGGAGTATATGAGATAATATTTGAAAAGCATTTAGCACAGTTCCTGGTATGTAGTAGATGCTTAATAAATGAAAAGTTCAATAAATACTTGTTTCCTTTCTCTGCCACTTAGGATATCAAATAGCCGTCTTCTCGATAGCCTTTGAAGGCATAAGCTTGGGAATACACTTTTATTGTGTGACTCTATGGGCCTGGACTATGTCTCAATGACATGGGGAAGAGGAACAACGTCCTTAAGGCTCCTATCCCATGAAAAATGCACCTGAAAATAAATAAAAAGAATGTGAAAAAAATGCACCTGAAGCTCCATCATCATTCAGCCGCTGACGCTCATAATGAGGCCACTGTTTAAAGTATGCTACGTGTTACAAGGGAAGCGGTGGGCACAGAAGATGCCTCTAAGATCCATCAAAAGCGTAGTCATTTGGAGGAGCCCCAGAGGTCGCCTAAGCTCGTCCTCTCATTTAAAAATCAAATTGATAAACAAGTTTTTCATTAAGTACCTATTATGCCTGCCATTGGAGGGAGATGTACACAGAATAAAACAATCCTTGAAAGAAGCTCCTGTTTAACAAGAGAAACAAGAAATGCTCATAAATACTTATTTACAATGCTTATGACTATAAAACTGAAAATATTATACTTATAAAATACTTATAAAGATATACTTATAACATATACACATAGAGAGCAAATATATTCGCTGAATTAATACAAATGTATGAAAAATAGTTAAATACAAATTTGCTGGGGGGGGGGGGCAGGCAGAAGATGGTGTTGATCTGAAAGAGAGAAATTCTAGGAGGCAGACTTAAAGACAGGGTGCATTACACATATGGAATGAGGACATTAAAGACCAGATATGCAAAGTGACTTATCAGAAGCTGCACAGTTTGTTAGTCACAGAATTGGGATAAATGAAAGTAAAATTCAAGAGGCAGCTGGGTGGCTCAGTGGATTGAGAGCCAGGCCCAGAGATGGGAGATCCTGGGTTCAAATCTGGCCTCAGACACTTCCCAGCTGTGTGACCCTAGGCAAGTCACTTAACCCCCATTGCCTAGCTCTTACCCCTCTTCTGCCTTGGAACCAATAAGAGTATTGATTCCAAGACAGAAGGTAAGGGTGTAAAAAAAACAATTCAATGCTACTATAATTTTCTTCCTTTGCTTACCAAAAGGTTGAAAATGGTTGAAGCTATGCTGCTTCTGAATACATCTTTTCTGTAAAGAATCCTAGTTTTCAAAGATACTTAAGTAATTGACAAAGGCATAGTTTACCTAACTGAGATGGAGCTACTTTTTAAACTATTGTATCAGCAATATTATTTTATGATCTGGGTGACCTTGGACAAGTCACTTAACCTCAATTTCCTAACCCTTACTGTTCTTCTTTGCTGTGGAACTCATACTTAGTATTGATTCTATGATAGAAGCTAAGTGTTCTTTAAAATATGCATATATTTTCCTCCGTTGTTTGTTTATATGGGCCAGTGAAACAAAAATTTCCTCTGCCTAAGAACTTTTTGCTGATGAATAAGGATTTTAAGTTTCAGATTTCGCCTTTGAAGGCAATGACTTCCTACTGGATTCTCAAGAATTTCCTATGTGCCCTTCGGTCACATCCATCAGCCCCAATGAAATCCAGTGTATAAACACGAAACAGGAAGATTCTGCCCATCAGCTCTTTCCATTTCGAATTCATGCTTAGGATTACCAGGAAAAGAAACCTTAGAGCCAGGAGGCTTGAAAAGGACCTTAATGGGTAGGAATGGATGGAAAGTACTCCTGGGGGACTCCTGTGGTGCCAGGGTCCAGTGACTTCTTATTTGTACTCTTGCTCCCCTTGGTCCTTAAGCAGAGTGCATTCTGCCATGGGGGTCACCAGAAGAAGGCTGTATTTCCTTTGGAACAGGTAGGCCCCATTGGGAATTCATCCCTTACGTTCTTCTGCCTTCAGGCAAACCAGCCAGAGACAGAGACGGCTCCCTACACTTCTTTAGAGAGGTTCGTGTCTCTCAACCCTCCCAAGCCAGGGAATTCTAGCCCGAATCCTTCTTTTGCTCATTTAAGTCTAGTCGGTTTTGTTCTGGCCACAGCTGGTCACTGTCACTTACCCAGCAGCCCCCTGGGCAACCCTAACCCCTCCCCCCCCCAGGCCTTGACCTTAGCCCTCCTTTTTCTAGGCGGTGACCTCCAAGGCCTTTCGTCCTTCCTTACTCTTCCCATTCTAGGAAGGCTGATCGTCCCAATTCCTTCCCATGCTTGGTGCCATTTTGTAAATGATGTGTCAGCTCACTCTGCTGGCGTTTCATTGGTAACCTCTGGGCTCTGTTCTTTCCCTGTCTTGCACAAACCACAGCCATTCATCTTTATAAAATCTTATTTTAAAGAAATAACAAAATAAAATAAAAAAAAAAGTAGAATGTCATCCATCAAAGAATCCCCCAAGGGGAAGCTTGGTCCTAGATCGTTTAATTCATTTACACTCATCGGCTAACCTGGCCTGTGGAGGGAGCCCTCCTGTGTGGCTGTGATGTGCAGAATTGACTTCCATGGGGGCTGCCTTGTGTTCCTGTGAGGATGACATCTGTGGAAATGGTGAATGGCAGCGGTAGCTCTACAAAATGCAGTGAGTCACTGGCCTGCCCACTCAGAATGAGACAGGAAGGGAGCAAACGTGAAGGGCAGGAAAGAAGACTCTGCTCTGAAGAATGGAGGGGTGGGAGGGAAGGATCCCGGAGCCATCCAGGACAAGTGCAGCCCTTGTTAACCAAGTAACTCGGCCTATTCCCTATTCAGTGAGCAGCTGGGCTATGCAAAGCAGCTTGGAAAGGGGCTCTCTCTCTAGGTCTCTGTTTCTTCATCTGTAGAATGAGGGGGCGAGGACAGAAGCTATCAAACGGCCCCTCTCGATCTATACGTCTCTCGTTCAACTCAATTCAATCCCCTCTCTTAAAACAAAGACACTATTAGGCACTTAGGTGGGACAGTGAATAGAGTATGGGGCTTGAAGTCAGTAAGTTCAAATCTTGTTACAGATGTTTAAAAAATAATATATAATAATAATAATTATTATTATAAACAAAATAAAAATCATTAATTAAAGAATAAAAAAGCTTCAGGACTCTGAGCAAGACTGTTTGCCTCCATTTCCTCATCTGTAGAATTAAGATCATAGTCAATATTGATACTACCTGGAGAGAACAGTCATCCTCACTCTTGGCAACTCCTCTCTGTGACCTGGAACCATTTCTGACATCTACCACTAATGTCTCATTTTTCTAACAACGGTGACTGGAAGAACTGAATGACCTCCACTAGATTATAATCCTGTACATGTCAGGATCCCTTCTATAGGACAAAAATGTGTAGTGTTCTTGCATCCTTGGCCTAGAAACCTGAGATCTCTTGGCAAACTCAGATTGTGCAATTCAATGTACCTGTTCATATTTGCATTTGTGACCGCTGGGATGGCCACCATTGGCATGTGTTTGCTGCAGCGTTATCCAAAGCCTTGAATGAAAAATGAAAAAAACAGTATGGGTCAAAATTCTCTGTTGTCTAATGAAAACTCAATCAGTCATTTGCAGGACACCTTTTCCCTGATCTGTGGCCTGAGCTACTATTCACTGAGGTTCCCAGAACAATTTATTAGGTAGCTAGACTTCCAAATGTGAAGGAAATCTAAATGGGAGGTATGTTGATGCATTTTTTGGTCAGTTAAAAAAAAAAACAAGCCATTTTCCTCTCTTTTTTCAGTTGAATCTTGTAATAACATGATTCATTTTTACTCCAACTCAGCTATAGTATGAATCCAATGAAAAAAAAATTAACTATAGAAAGTAAAATGTTTTGGATCATCTGAGGCTCTGACGGGGTCCCTTTGTGTTTTAAATCACCACACAATTAGAATATTAAAGGATAAATGATTTTTTTTTAATTTTTTGAAACAAACATACTACTTGAAGAGAAATATCACTAATTCATGAGAAAGCTGAGATTCCATTTTGGTTGCTGAAAATGAAGTGTCCAGGCCATGTCCTAGTATTCCTGGGAGTAGGGGATGAGGACTTTGACTCTAGCCCCAGGGAAATAATTGAGTGTCTTGAAAAACATTGCTGAAAGCAAACACTTGTGTCTAGGATTTAAGAATTAAACAAGAGACCTAGATTGATAAATCCTTGAGGGTGTGGTGGAATATGGCTTAATTATCTTATTTAATAAAGGAATGCATGATGCATGAATGCAATCTAATGAGAAATTATAAATATGTTCTGTTCTGAATTTTCTGAGCTCAAATTACTCATTTTTGGATTCCCGATAGAAAATGTTTAATTGCAAGACATATCATTTTTGCCAATATTGGGAAGTATGAGATAGGTTCCCAGGCCTTCTTGAATTTACACCTCTAATTGGGGAGAAAGGACCTGTACATACAAAAGACCAATAACAATATTTGTGTACTTTGAGGAGCATATGCTGGGTGGAAATGGTTAGCATAGACAGCAAGTGCTCCAGGATCTCTGTGAGCTGAGACAATTGGGAAAGTTCTAATGGAGGCAAGTTGTATACTGTTCCTTCAGAAAGGGTTGGACAGAAACAGGAAGGGGAGAATTATTTGATGGAGGTGGGCAGGTAGATGAAGGAATGCTGTAAACAGAGCTACATAGGACAGAATAATCGAGACCTGTTCAAGGAACAAGAAGTAGAGACCACTCTGTTTGGAATATGAAGTTTGTATAGGAACATGGCAGGAAATAGCAAGGTAAGGAAATGCCATGCCATAAAGGATCTCAAATGCTTTTGTTGTTATTGAGTCTTTTCAATCATCTTCAGTTCTTTGTGACCCCATTTGGAGTTTTCTTGGCAAAGATACTGGAATGATTTGCCCTTTCCTTCTCCAGCATATTTTACAGATGAGGAAACTAAGGCAAATAGGGTGACTTGGCCAAGGTCATCTAATACCTGAAGCCAGATTTGAACTCAGGAAGATGAGTCTTTTTTACTCCAAGCCAAGCACTTTATCCACTAAACTGTCTCTCTTACCCCTCTTGAATGTTAAACCAAGGAATTATTTTGTTTCTTTTTTTTCTCTGCAAAAAGGAATTTTCTGTGTTCTGGAAGTGATAGGACAAAAATGACTAACAAGGTACTGATATCCAAGATAAGTAAGGATATGGTAAGACAGTAAGTACCTTGCTGCCCTTGATCAATCCAGGTTGCCTGGTCCAGAGGTACACTATCTATGGGTCCTAAAAAGAACTTGCAGATATTATTACAGAACCCTTGTCAATGATCTTTGAAAGGTCATGGAAACAAGAGAAGTACCACAAGATTAGGGAAGGGCAAATGTTGTCCTGGTTTTCAAAAAAGAAAACAGAGTGTGTAAACTATAGGCCAGTGAACTTGACTTTGCTTCTTGCGAAAATTCTAGAAAGGCTCATTAAAGAGATGAGGTTGTTGAACATCTGCCAGTAGAAAGGGAAAAAAATGAAATTAGTATGGCTTCTTCAAGAACGGTTTCTTGGCAGGCTCCCTTTTCTTGTTTAATAGTATTATTTAGTAGTACATGAGAAGAATGCTATGGATTTAGCTTGCTTAGACTTTTAGCAAAACTCTCAAAGATTCTATTCTTGTGGAGAAAGTAACAATTGATTAGATAACAATACTGAGAGATTCAAAATTTGTTGGATGGAAGACTCAGTGAGTATGTAACATTTAAAATTCTCTGGAGACCATATCTTAATTTTATGATTATTATATCTTAAATAGCCAAAAGTGGGGGGTGGAGAGAGAGAGAGAGAGAGAGAGAGAGAGAGAGAGAGAGAGAGAGAGAGAGAGAGAGAGAGAGAGAGAAAGGAGGCAGGAGTTCCTTGGCTGGCTAGCTGGGAGAGCTAGGAGCTAGGGCCTTGGGCTGCCTGGTCACTGCTTCCAGAAGGCTGCTCCATGAGCAGCTGAGCAAGCCTAGAGCCAGACCCCCAGACTTCCTGAGTCCACATTTCCTAGAAGAAGCCCAGACTTATTGTTCATCAAGTGATGTCCATTTCCAGAGTCTCTCTGATTGAAGGACTTGGACTTCAATCAGGATAAGAGGTTTTTCAGATACCAAAAATTCTCATTACAATCCAAAATAACTGCAGAGTGCATGTACTCTTGAACATGGGGCTGGTGATCAAGATTTCATTCCCTCATCTCCCAAGAGAGGTAAGTGGCTACTAGGCTAACTCTGAAACACATCGTCTTTAACAAAGACCTCAAAAAAGGGAGAGAGACCCAAATCCATTTTGATAACCTAAGGGAGGAAGAGTTTGAGCTCTAGTTTAGAATAAGGCTGTTTTTCAGTAGAGTGAAAATCATTTCAAAGAAAAATATCCCAATTCAATATTAATTTTCCATGAGTAGTAGTTCAATCTCAAAATGTCAAGAAGTCTTTGGGGCAGAACTCCAAGGATCTGTGTTTGATTTTGTGCTATCTTTAATATTTTCATAAATGACTTGGATAAAGGCATTAGAGAGCACGCTCACAGATTCACTAATAATACAAGGCAAGGACATCTCATGCACTGACTGACAAATTCAGAATTTAATAGGATCCAGACAGAATAAACATTGGGCTTATTGAAATTCAACTTGTTTTAGTAGGTACTCTTTTAATATGTGCAATGTACTAAATGGCTACTGAAGTCCCTTCTGACTTGCAAGTCATTCAGTCTGCAAATTTAATATTCCCTTAACCTAACCAAACCACAATTAAAGGCAGTATAGCATTGACTCTCCAACCCTACCTTCACTATCATTCTCCATCCTCCACTTTCCCATCACATACAGGAATTCTTTAATTTCCATTTTCAGTGTGTTTCTGGAAATCTTGTAATGTGCAAAAATAGAATGGTATAAACATGTATTCTTATCTGTGCATTTATATTTCCTGCTAAGATTATAAGTTTCAGAGGAGATGCTGATTGGCATTAGTGAAGGTTGTTTCAACCTAGAAGCTCTTTAGAGAGGTGAAATTCCAAATGTGATTTTTAAAATGACATTGCTACTATCAGTCAATAAATAAGTGCCTGCTGTGTTCCAGACTTAGTGCTAGGTTCTAGAGATACAAAAATATGCAAAATATAGTCCCTATCCTCAAGAAACTCACAATGTAATGGGGGAAATGAACCAATAGACAAATATATATATATACATAAATAAATAAACATATATATATACATATATATATATATATATATATATATAGAGAGAGAGAGAGAGAGAGAGAGAGAGAGAGAGAGAGACTCACAAGCTATATTTAGGAAAAATAGGAAGTAATTAAAAGAAGACATTATAATTAAAGGGATTGGGAAAGGCTTTGTATTGACAATAGAATGTTAACTGGGACTTAAAGGAAGCCAAGAAGAAGAGATAAAGTGAGCATTCTCGGCATGGGGGAGAACCAGAGAAAATATCTGAGGTCAAGAGATAGAGTATGTCCTGTTCTTGGGACATCAAGGAGGCCAATGTCACTGAACTGAAAAGTGTATGGTAGAGACTAAGGTATAAGAAGACTAGAAAGTTGGAAAGGTAGGTCTTTGAATGCCAAAAAGAGCATTTTGAATTTGCTCATGGAGAGTATAGGGAGCCAGTGAAATATATTGAGTGGGGATGATGACATGATTGAACCTACTAGACCTTAGGAAAAATAGCTTTGGTGGTCAAATGTGGATGGATTCTAAGGAAGAGAGACTTGAGGCAGGCAGACCTACCAGGAGGCTATTGTGAGGTGCTGAAGTCCTGCATCAGAATGGTGTCAGTGTCACAGGAAGGAAGGGACTACATTTGAGAGTTGTTTCAAAGCTGCAATCTGTAGTTCTTGGCACCAAGTTGGGTATGGAGACTACAGGAGCAGAGAGAAATGAGGAGTTGAGGATAACACCTGGGTTGTGCCAGGATAATTTAGGGTCAAGTCTGAGGGACTTGAGTGGCTCAGTGGATTGAGTGTCAGGCCCAAAGATGGGAGGTCCTAGATTCAAATATGGCCTCAGATGCTTCCTAGTGGTGTTACTTTGGGCAAGTCATTTAATCACCCTTACCACTCTTCTGCCTTGGAACCAATACACAGTATTGATTCTTTGATGGAAGGTAAAGGTTTAAAAAAAAAGAATAGGGAAATTGTAGTGTTCGGGATATAATAAATTCATTTAGAGAAATGTTGTTTTTAAGATGTCTACTGCATATTCTGTTCAAAATATCTGAAAGACAGAAATGTGAGATTGGAAGTCAGAAGAGACTTTAGGGTAGAATAGGTAGATCTGAGAATGATCTGCATAGAGATGGTAATTAAATCCATGGGAGCTGATGAGATCACCAAATGTAGTACAGAGGGGAAGGGAAGTGGATTTTTCTGGGAAACCTCTAGTTATAGGATATGCCCTAGATGAGAATCCAGCTAAGAATATTGAGGTAAAGTATTCTTATAGTTAAGAGTGGCATTCTGAAAACCTAGAGAGAAGAGCGTATCAAGAAGAAATGGGTGATCAATGTCAAAGGCTTCAGAGAAGTAAAAAAGAAGGATTGAGAAAGGGACTGGATTTGCCATTTACGAGATCAATAGTAACTGTTGGGCTCTTTATTATAGTTACCCTTGTATCATTGGATAGCATTCTTCCATTAGTTAGACAAAATGGCAAATTCAGAAAACCTGGAGGAACCAAGCAAAATATTGAACCTGATATTTGAGTATACAGAAAAAGAAAATATGGACTTGTTTTCATTGACATCACAGGGTAATTGATAAATGGAATTCCAGGCAGGAATAAAGTGGGCATTGTTTGTTAGGCATTTTTAAACTATATAAATTTTCAGATGATTCATGATGTCATATTCTATAGAATTATTTTTCTGTTTTGTCATTTCAGTTATACTCAATTCTTTGTGAATCCATTTGGGGTTTTCTTGGTAAAGATATTGGAGTAGTTTGCCATTTCCTACTCTAGATCATTTGATGGATGAAGAAACTGAGGTCAGCAGGATAAAGTGTCACACAGCTAGTGAGTGAGAGTAGATTTGAACTCAGAAAGAAGAATATAAGAATCAAGAGACTTCAGGTCAGGCTTTCTATCCACTGTGCCATCTCGGTGTCCCATAATTACTTTTTTTACTTGACTTTTACTCTCTGTTCATATTGCCCAGGAATAGGAATGTGTATAAGTGAAACACACTGGAGCATATTTGCCCAGTAGCTGATTGTGTACTGTTAGCCTCTGGGGAGTTGGCAGAGAGATGCAGTTGAGAACCAGAGTATGTGACATTGGATATGCAGGTGGGATTAGGTTAATACATATGTAGGTGCTTAGGTTAATACACAGAATGGAGAAATACTCTAAATACTCTAACAAAGGTGTTGTTTTGTTAAAACATCTCAAAGACAGCTATGTATTGAATATGAAAACTTGAATTGACATTTCACACCTTAATTTTTAAGTATATAATTTCAAATATTACTTTCAAAACTATTCTGCTTCCTTCTCTTTTTAATTTTCTTTAATTAACAAGCATTTTCTCTCCCACCTCTCTCAATTTGGCAAAGGAAGAAAATAAAAACAAAATGCTTGTGAGTGCTTTCTCACTTCCTACTGCCTTTTCCAAAAATCACATTTCATTTGAATCTTGAACACATCACCTCTCTTATCAAGAGACCAATAGTATTTTTCATCATTATTTCTCTACAATAGTACTTGGTCATTGACTTAGAGTTCTTTCAGAGTCATTTGTCTTTACATTTTTATTAAATAAGCTATTTTCTTGGTTCTGCCCATTTTATTTGTTTATTGAGCCCCAGGTTTCTTTGAAAACATCTCGTTTCTTGGAGCAGAATAGTATTCCACTACTTAGCCACTCTCTAACTGATGAACCCTCCCTGCCCCATTAATTTCGAGTTCTTTGCTACCACAAAAAGAGGTGCTATAAATGTTTTTCTATGTATAGGTCCTGTTTCTCTATTTTTTTTCTCTCTTTCAGGATGTAGACCTAATAACAGTATTACTACCTCAAAGAGAATTCACAGTTTAGTAGTTTTTTAGTGCATAACTATTGAGGAGAAAGTTTGGAGTGGTTGAATGTTATTTTGGGCTACAAAATCAAAGAATTATTATTTTCGGAAGCACAGTGCTAAAAGTTCTCTCCTTGGTTTTAATGACAGCCCTTCTAGAAACAAGCTTCCAAGTTGGACAGCTTGGGCAGGTGCATGTTTCCATGAACTGGATAAATAGCTTACATTTATACTTTGTGGTTTGCAAAGTACCACACGTACAGTATCTTTTGCCCTTACTTGCCAGTTGAAGTAGGTGGCAGAAATACCATTATCCTTACTTTTCTGTTAGGCAGGTTGTCATTAGCATCCTCGCTCCAGACTGAACTCATTCTTCCCCACAAAGTGGGGAACAGGACAGGTTCGAAACATGATAACTGTCTCATGCAATGGAGATACAAAGAAAAACCAAATATTTTGCTTCCAGAAGAGATGCTTTGAAGAGTTAATAAGTGAATGAAAGAATTTAAATACATTTCTCAATTGCCTATTAGGCACCATGCATTACACTGTGTGCCAGGGAAACAAACAAAAAATATCCTACCCCCCAAGAAGTTCACTTTCTATCAGGGATGATGACTTATACATGTATACGTTCTGTGTACAAAGCACAAGATAATAAATATAGTATGATTGCATGGGGAGCACTCGCGTCTGGGGAAATCAGAAGAATTTTCTGGTAAAAGCTGGTGCCTGAGCTGAACTTTGAAGAGAAACAACAATTCTAAGGTGTAGAGGTGACAGTGGAGAGGTAGACTGGAGTCAGATTGTTAAGGCCTTTAAATACCAAACAGAAAAGTTAAATGAGAAACAAGAAGAGCAATGGGATATGGTTAAATAAAACTCTAGTCTGCAAATATTTAAAGGGTGGAGGCATCCAAGAATGTAAGGAATTATTTACTACCCAAAGCAATAAGTAATATAATTTATAATACTATGAAATGTTGGATGTCAGATTTTTTGTTAAATAAGTTAAAGCCAGAAAATGCTGCTAGAGAAATTTTATGAAAGCAAAAATGGAACTTTTCAAGGCGTTACCGATGACTTCTGGGTTGGGATGGGAATTGTGCATATTTCCTACTTAGATGCTACTCCTTTGAGGAATTTTCTAGATGGCAAACTATCTATCTATGTCTACCTTTATATCTTTTATTCTTTCTTTCTTTCTTTCTTTCCTTCTATCTATTATCTATCTACCTATCTATCCATCCATCTATCTTTATATAAATATATGTATATCTACAGATATATACATACACATACCTATATATGTACACACACATATATAATGCATATATATACACACATTTTTTAACAAGTCTGCTTGTTCAAATCCAATTCATGCGCAAGTTAAGACATCACTTATCTTGATGTCATTGGTCTTCTTTGAAAATGAAGGATGAAAAGCAACAACATGTGGCAATTACCTTCCAACTGCCTCCTCCCTCCATTGCCAGATGTGGCAGAGGAGGTAGAGATGAAAAGATTGATCTTTTCAATGGAAGTAGCAACTTAGAATAAAATAATTGTTCCTAAATAAGTAAAAATCCTAGAATATATTACATATTAATATTAATATGTACATGAATGATATTGATTGTTTTAGCCCATAATTTTTGAAATTATGGTCCTCAAATACCTGCTTAAAACCAGGGCCTCATAAATAATGAATGTTTTTAAAGCTCTGGCTCAAAATGTAGCAGCAGGGCTGAAATAATTAAGAAACTGGTTTATATGAAGTAAGTGTCACTTGTAGAGAATTTTCCTTGTGGTTTATTTGGGTTGACAAGCTGCACATTTTCAGAATTGCATATTTTACTCTGTGAACATTTTCTTCTGGTTTAAAATATAATCTAGAGATAGAATCAGTAATTAGAGAATCATACTTTAACTTTATTATTTAAGCTATCAGAATGCTCTAAGAAAAGAAAATTAACTCAGAAGATCCACAAATAGTGTAGCAAAACTAGGGTTTGGATCAGATGCTCAGACTCTAAAGCCAATGTACCTTCCACATTCAAATGTATTCGTTCCATCAACATCAATGTAAAGTGGAGATACCTAGGTGGCTCCGTGAATAGAGAGCTAGATCAGGACCTGTGAGGTCCTGGGTTCAAATATGGTCTCAGATGCTTCCTACCTGGGAAAATCATTTAACCCCCATTGCCTAACCCTTCCTTATCTTTCTTTTTTGCCTTAGAACCAATACCCCATATTGATTCTAAGAGGGAAGGTAAAGGTTCTTTAAAAAAATTAATGTAAAGCCTCTTTTATATATGTACTCTATGTATGAATCAGACATAGAATAGTCGTTCCTGTTGTTCTTTTCTATTATTTGCAATCATCCAGTACACGGACAGTTTCAAATATAGACAAGTGATATAACTTGACTGAAACTGACAAACTGTTGACAAAAAAAACAGTTCAACAAAACCATAATCTGTAGGTTGTATATAGTATTGTATATACCACACCATGGCCTCCTCTTTAGCTTAGATTTGCCGAAAATGGAAAGAGTCAATGGTCAACAGATTTAGCTTATCCGGCCAATAGATCACCTTCCTCAGTCCCAAGCTCTGACCTCACTCTCTTAAAAATGAGAACTCAATAAATATTCATAGAATGAATGTATAACTTTTAAGACAATAAGAAGTCATCTTCACCTCTGGATTCAATTAATTTCAATTCAAAAATTTTAATTAAGAATACTTTTAAGTAAAAAAAGACTGCCTGGTCACAAAAATAAGTATAAGATAGCCCATGTCCTCTCTATAATCATCTAAAAGAGTGGATTGCAGGACAATCCCAAGGGACTTATGAGAAAGAATTATATCCACATCTAAAGAAAGAACTATGGAAGTAGAAATCTAGAAGAAAACATATGATTTAGCACCTGTTCATTTGGGTCTATGATTTTGGTTTTTGGTTTAAAAGATTCTTCAATTATAAAAATGAATACTATGGAAATGGGAATTGAGTGATAATATATGGATAACCCAGTGAAATGGCCTGTCAACTCTGGGAGTGGGGAGGGAAGAGGAGAGGGAAACAACAAGAATCATGTAACCATGGAAAAATTTTTAAATTAAATTTTAAAAGTGGATTGCATAGAGTAGCACTTTATATGTGTTTTTTTTTTTGAGTCACTATGCAAAATAGGCCTAGACCATTACCCTACCCCCCTTAAAATAAGTGATAAGATGCTACATGCTATATTTTTTAAACCCTTACATTCTGCCTTAGAATCATTTCTATTATCGGTTTGAAGTCAGAAGAACACCTAGCAGTTGGGGTTAAGGGACTTGCCTGGGTGTAACTGAGTCTGGATTTAAACCCAGGTCCTCCTGCCTCCAGTCCAGACTATCTCCAGAGCCACTTCACTGCCCATACATGATGTATTTTTGAGATGAGAACAAACCTGGCCTAGACAGCTCCCAAGCAATGTTCCTGTTGGGGAGGAACGTGACCATGCCCTAAAGCCCCTTCTAATCAGCTTCCCAAGACGTATTGAATGAGATGGCTTGGTCATGTTCCTTGTGGAGGACAGTCTGTCTCCCACCAGCATTCCTTTGCCAGGCCTGGAACGCTTCCTGTCCTCACCTACCTCCTCTGCCTCGTGGAAGCCCCTTGTTTCTTCTAGGCGTAGCTTACGTGGTCCTTGCAGCGGAGGAGGCCTTTGCTAATTGCTCCTCTTGCCCCCACAATCACTTCTGTAGAGGTTCTCTTTGGGGTTCATGTCCCCCACCCAAGCCTCTACTTCACCTCAGGAGAATGTGAGCGCGTGCCAATAGGGACTGTTTCCTAGGGTGTGTCTTTGCATGCCTTGCGCCTGCACGGTATCTAGTATATAAGTAATGGAAATGAAGACTAGCTGAAGTACAAACTCTGCTCTCTTCTCGTGCTCACAAGCCTGGTTAGGACCGTGCGAGACACAAAAACTCCAAGATCAGACTGGTTTATTTCACAAGCCTCTAAGGGACACTTACTCTGTGAAAAGCTCTTGGCATGAAGCAGCTGGGTGGCTCAGTGGATGGAGAGCCAGGCCTGCAGACGGGAGGTCCTGGGTTCAAAGCTGGCCCCAGACCTCCTAGCTGTGGGTCAGTCACTGAACCCCCATTGCCTAGCCCTTGCCGCTCTTCTGCCTGGGAGCTGGTGCTTCATGTTGATTCTAAGACAGAAGGTAAAGATTTTTAAAAAGAAAAAGAAAAACCCTGGGCCTCACAGGCAGCAGGAGAGACAAAAGGATGAATCAAATACGGTCCCTGCCCTGGAGTCGCCCACAGACTGAATACATCCACACTCCCAAGCATCTACGCAGGTTATACGCAGGTTATCGTTCGGAGGGGGCGCTTTTAATTTTCTGGAAACTCAGCTATAAAACAGCCACAAACTCCCCTACAGTCTGGTGGGACAGGGAGAATCATGGAATGCATTGCTGCGAATGCCAGCGCCCGGAACGAACGTATTTCTAGCCTGATAAGCAGTCAAAGATCAGCTAGGTTCACTTTAAACACACACACATGTACACACACAAAACGACGTAAAATTCTTATAGGAAGTTTTCTCCAAATTATTTCTACCAACTTCCCTCTGCAAATAAGGAAGGTACAATCTATGGAACAGATGTTCTGAAAATGTACAGTTTCTTTTATTTTGTCTTCAGTTTTTTTAAATGTAAATGTATTTCTTTGTTAGTTTATTTATAAATTTATTTAATTTAATTAATTTATTTGCTAGTCTTAAAATATCCTGGTAACTTCCCCCCCTTCTGCTTTCTGTCCCCCCATTAGAGAAGGCACCATTTGACAAAGATATAAAAACACATAAAACTTTGTCTGGCTTATTTCTATTTATCAGTTCTTTCTCCAGAGGCAGACAGGCACAAGTCATTCTTGAAATGATATTTCCATGTTGGTTCTGCTCACTTTAGTCTTCACAGCTTCATATTTTCCAAAATTAACCTGTTCAGTATTTCTTATAGCACTGTAGCATTCTGTCACCATCATATACACAGCCAGTTTAGTCATTCCCTGACTGGTGGACATCCCTTCTATTTCCAGCTGTAATGCAATCAACCAACAAGCATTTTATTAAGCCATTATCATGTGCAAGGACCTGTGCTAAGGTTCAGGGATAGAAAGACAGGCGTGAAAGCAATCCCTATCCCTGCAGAACTTTCAGGCTAGTCCGGGGAGATGTTCATATGTTGTATAATTTAAATAGATTTGAAAGAGATAAGAGATCATTTGGAGGGAAGACTATCCACTGAGGGGGAGGAATGAGGAGGGGTTTCATGTAGTGTAAGTGATGCAGTTACAGTGTAAGACCTGGATTCAGGGAGACTAAGATCAAATCCAGCCTCAGATATTGGCCAAATGCGCTATTCTGGTCAGGTTACTCTATTACTGTCTGCCTCAGTTTCTCCAATTGTAAAATAGGTATAATAACAGCATCTCTCTCCTAAGGTTGTTATGAGGACTAAATGATGTAAAGCAGTTACTATAATGTGCACTGTGCCCAGCACACAGTAGGTGCTATAGGAAAAAATTTTAGCTCGTTTTATTATTATAATGTAGAATAAGAGTTCTTAGCCTACGGGTTATATAGATAGATTTCAGGAGATCTATGAACTTGAATGGAGAAAAAAAATTACATTTTAATTTCATTCTAAGTGGTTTTCTTTGTAATCTTACATCTTTTATTTTATACATTTAACGGATTCCAGAAGGGGTCCATAGGCTTGACCAGACTCTTAAAGGAGATCCGTGACACAGAAAAGCTTAAGAACCCTTGAGCTGAAATGCAATGATCCGGGACAATTCTGAGGGACTTGTGGCAAGGACTGCCGTCTATCTGTAGAGGAAAAGTCAGAATGCAGATCAAAGCCCACGCTTTTTCACTTTAGTTTACTTGGGTTTTGTTTAGGGATTTTGGTTTTCTATGAGTTCTCTCTTACAAAAGTGAATAATATGAAAATATGTTTTGCATAATTATACATGTATAACCCAAATCTAGTGGCTTGCCAGTTCCAGGAAGGGGAAGGAAGGGAGACAATTCAGATCATATAATTTTGGAAAATTTATGTGGAAATTTACTAAATGTAATTGGTAAAATAAAATACCTTTACCAAAAACAAAAAAGAAAAGAAAGAATTCATGAACTTATCTTTGAAGTCGACTAAAGCTTTTGAGGGACTGCGGAGAGCAGGGAGTGCATTCCAAGGAAGGGGGACAGTCAGTGGAAAGGTATGTAGATAGGAGGGTGGAGAAAACAAGAAAGCCCAATTTGTCTACACAGTGGAGGGGGGAGGTTAAGGGGGCAGTCTGTGAATGTGTGTGTGTGCATGTGTATAAAAAGGAGAAGTTTTAAGAAGATCAGAAAGATAAATAGGGTCCAGGTAGTGAAAGGCTTTAAATGTCAAACCAAGGGGCTTTAGAAACCATCTAATCCAACGCTCTCATTTTACAGATGAGAAAACTGAGGTTCAGCAACTTACCTAAAGTCAGACAGGAAGTAAGTGACAGAGGGAGATTTGAACCCAGAATCAGTGTTCTGTCCACGGTACCATATCGCCCCTCTTCATATATCCAAAACACAGCAATAGTATCCTTGTTGTTATTCTGGAATTTTTCATTCATGTCTGGCATCATGACCCTACTTGGTGTTTTCTTGGCAAATCCTGGAGTGGTTTGCCATTTCCTTGTGTAGCTCATTTTACAGATGAAGAAAATGAGGCAAAGGGGGTTAAGTGACTTGGGAAAGGTCATACAGCTAGGAAGTATCTGAGGCCAGGTTGGAACTCACAAAGATAAATCCTCCTGATTCTAAGCCCAGGGCTCTATCCACTGAGCAACCATGTTGCTCTAAGGGATTATAGCATCATAGAGTTGGGGCTGCAGGAGAATCCCTCTTATAGGCCAGGAAACAGAGACCCAGAGTGTTTGACTGACTTGGCAAAGGAACAGTTTGTAAGTACGGGAAGCAAATATTCCAAAGTGAGGTCTAGAGGATAGCATGCTGGGCTTGGAGGCAGGAGGACCTGGGTTAAAATCTTTTTTTTCCTTATATTTACTGGCTCGGTGACCATGGGCAAGTCACTTACCCTCCCTGATCCTCAGTTTCCTCATCTGAAAAATGGAGTAAAAATAACACCTACGTTATGATGATCATATGAAATAACAAACATTTGGTGCTTCGCAAAAACCTTAAAGCGCTTTATAAATGCAGGCTATTGTGAAGCCGCTAGCAAGCCCCAGAGAGAGAATGACTGATCTGGAATCAGAAAGACCAAGGTTCAAATCTTGCCTCAGATACCTATTAGCTTGTATGGCCCCTGGGCTAGTCACTTGACCTCCGTCTCCCTCTACGTCCTCATCTCTCTTGCCTTGCCCCTAGACTTTGATGACTGGAAGAGAGAATGAGGCTTTGGGCAGCTGTGCCTCATTTAAATCCAATTCATGTTCAAGGCCAAAGACATCTCCCAGTGGTGTCATTGGTCCTCTCGAATACGAAGGACAACGACCGAAAGGGGGACGATAATAGCGCCTCCCTCCCAGGACTGTGGTAAGGATGGAATGAGACAGGACGTGTGAAGTACTTTGCAAACCCCAAAGCGCTACATTAATGCTAGAATTGTGCTTCCCACCAGTTTTAGAAAAAGCCCAGGAAAACTGGAATGTGTTCAGAAGATCATAACCAGGAAATTTCATGAAAATCACAGAAAAATCCACTTGTAGATGCGTCAAAGGAATTGGAAAGTGCTTAGCGTGGAGAAGAAAGTAAGCTCAAGGGCTCAGTGGTTGGAGTGCTGAGCCTGGAGTCAAAGATGAACTGAGTTGAAATCTGCCCTTAGATACTTACTAGCTGTGGGACCTTGGACAAATCACTTACCCCTGTTTGCCTCAATTTCCTTATCTGTAAAATTAACTGGAGAAGGAAATGGCAAACCACTCCAGCTTCTTTGCTAAGAAAACCCCAAATGGGGTCTGTAAATGTTGTATATGACTGAATGACTGGACAAATAGGATGGAGAAGAGAAAACTAAGGAGAGACATTACTTCTACATTCAAGGATTCAATTGAATTCAATATTTGCAGGGCCATCTTGTGGAGGAGTGATCAGTCCCACATTCTCAGTCTTCGAAGGCAGAACCAGGAGTACTGACTAGAAGTTATAGGGAGGCAGATTTAGGCAGATTTCCTCATTTTTAGAGTGGTCTAAATAAGATCTCTCAAACTCTTCAAGATGACAGCCAGGGATCTTGTAATAGAAAAGATTCCTTTTTGGCCCTAGAATGGCCTGGAGGGGCTCAGAGGTCCAGCCCAGCTCTTACATTCTGAGATTCTGTGCCCTTCATTACAGATTCTAGATGCCATTGGTTTTGTCCTACATTAAAGCTTTTCCAAGAGCAAGCAAACATTTTTTAAATTTTATAAAACGAGGGGTAACTCCTTCTGGGTTCCCCCCTTTTATTCTCCCCTGACTACCCTGGTGCCCTTTTACTATGGGCAGATTACTGATAAAGCCTAAAGTAATTTCCTCCCACTGCAGCTGTTTTGAAGGCCTCTGGAAGGAATCTAATTCCAGATACTTCTTGCCTTTTCCTTTGTAATCTTTCCTCCCCAGCACCATCCATTAACCCTTCTTCCTTGTTTAGATCATAGTGGCATAGATGGAAACTCATATTGTCTTTGTGTTTCCTTGCTAGATGTATACGTATGAATATATTGTTGGTATTATTATTAATATTAGGTCATGCCATTTAGGTCATAATATTATTAATATTATTAAATTATAATTATTTTAAAATATTTAAATAAGTAAAAATCATTTTTTATTTTAAAATTAATTAAAATAAAATATAATTATAATAATTATTATAACACTAATATTAATTTATGACTTTCCATTCCATAGTTAATTATTTTTTAATATATCAGGCATTGTTATTATTCAGTCAAGTTTGACTATTTGTGGAGTTTTCTTGGCAAAGATACTGGAATAGTTTGCCATTTCCTTATCCACTGGATTAAGGCAAACATGGTTAAGTGGCTTGCCCAGGATCACACAGCTCATTAATGAGTGACTGATGTCAGATTTGAACTTGGGACTTCCTGACTCCAAGCCCAGCTCTCAATCCACCGAAACATCTAGCTGCCTCTATCAGGCATTTATTGGGTATTAGGGAGTGTTAATAAACACATTAAAAAGTTAAATGCCCTCCCTCCAGTTTTTTTTAATTAAAAAAATGATTTGGGTACAGAGCCAGTGGTTAAACAGTTATTGTAAATTGGTTTATGTCCCAGAATATTCGCTTAATATCAGGAAAGATAGCATTTCATGAAACTGTCATGCCTTTTGAAAACTTTTGTATCAATTTGAACTTACTTTAATTCAATCCAACAGACATATTAAACATTTACAATAATAAGCATCATCATATAGCTAACATTTACATAGTGCTTACTATGTGACAGGCTCTGTGTGAAGTGCTTTATAATTATTATCTCATTTCATCCTCACAATGACCCCAAGAGGTAAATACTATGATTTTCCCCATTTTATAAATGAAGAAATTGAGGCAGCTGTGGATTAGGTGATTTGCTCAGGGTCACACAAGCATAGTATCTGAGGCTGGATATGAATTCAGAATTTCCTTCAGGCTCTGCCCCACTGAGGGAAGAAAAGAAAAATCAGTTTCTGCCTTTAAGGAACTTACATTCTATTGGAAATTAACAAAGATAATGATGATGACAACATGATAACAATCACACTTCCTGATCATAGAAAGCATTCGTTTTGGGCTCTCACATCAAGGCCAGGATCACTGAGCAGTCTGTATTCACTCTTAATGATTAGGTATATATACATATGTGTATATATACATGTATACATATGTATATATATATGCGAAAGATTATATAATCCCAAAATCTCAGAACTATAAGAGATTGTAATGATTCCAAGTTCCACCTCTTCCTGAATAAGAATCCTCTCCGTAGTATCTCCAATAAATGGCCAATTAACTTTGACTTGAAGCCCTCCGCTTAGGTAGAGCCATCTTCCCAAGGGAGTTTACCCTCTTCTGGGATGGCTTCAGGGATCAGAATTTTTTTTCCTTATTTCAAACACCAATTAGCTTCTTTGCATCTTTCAGCCTGTGGGGGCCCAGAACACATCTGATCTCTCTCCCAAGATAGGTCTCCAATCACTTGGGATCAGCTGACGCCCCTCTCATCTAGACAAAACATCTTCAGCCCCTTCAACAGATCCTTAGATGGCGTGAGAAGGAGGAGCAAGGGTGGGAAATCTTATTGTGGAGCAAATGGTAGGACGTATGCTATTCAACAGTGTGGTGGAGCTCTGTTCTGCTGAGAGACGTCTGGCTGCTCCCTCTCCTTCCAAGGTTCTGTCACTGAGGTGGCTTCTGAGCCTAAACAATCTCTCAATAATAATTTGGACTGAGTAGTATGGTAGAGGAAAGACAACATGGCCTGCCACTGAGCTGTTTACCAGCTGTCTTGACTGTGAGCCAGTCATTGAAGTTGTGGGCCCCAGTTTCACCATCTGTAAAATGCTGTTGTTGTTGAGGTTCGTTCGTTTCAGTCACGCCTGACTCTTTGTGACCCCATTTGGGGTTTTCTTGGCAAAGAGGCTGGAGTGGTTTACCATTGCCTTCTCCTGTTCATTTTCCAAATGAGGAAACTGAGGCAAAAAGGCTTAACAGACCCAGCTAGTCTAAGACTAGATCCAAGACTAGATCTGAACTTGGGTCTTCCTGAGTGCCGGCCTGGCACATTCTCTGCTGTGCCACCTCACTGCCCCATGTAAAATGAAAGGGATTGGGAAAAAACTCTCAAAGGCCATTTCTTACTCTCTTGTTTTCATGCCTTTTGCCTCCTGGCTTTCTTGACTTCATTTAAGTCTTAAATAAAAATACCACTTTCTACAAGAAGCCTCTCTTGGTGCCTTTTAATGGTGGTGCCTTCCCTGTGAGATAATCTACAAAATATCTCGTAAGATGCCTGTATCTCATTTGTTTCTAGTTGTTAACAGGTTTTCTCCCCCTGAAGATTGGGGCTCCTTGAGATCAGGAACTGTTTTTGTTTGTTTCTGTCTTTCTTGGTATATCCATGCTTAGCACAGTTCCTGGCACATGGTAAGTTTTTAATAAATAATTGTTGCCTGGACTTGTAGAACAACAGTATGACTAAACGCAATGTTTTACTTCATATATTTTTTAAATGATCTCTGTACATAAAGTTCCTGGAACTCCAGCTGATCACAGAACACCAAATGTAAACTTAGACGTGTAGTCATAAGGACACAAGGTTCTTGAAGGGTCGCCAATATTATTTAGCACTCAGTTTGTTCAATGGCGTGTAGGCTTTCTCCTCCTGAATACAGGTTATAGTTGTTCAAGGACAAATTGCCTTCAAGGGAATTGTCAAACAGCATAAACACCACTGACAGGCCAGCACACGTACTAAGTGGCTTCTGGACAGCAAAGCCCCTCCTAAGAGATGCCATCCATGGCCAAGAAGAGTGGGGCCATCTCAGAGGGATCCTGTGACTTCCTACTCATACCATACTGGGTTTCTTCCCTCTTCCAGAGGAATGGAAGGACCCTTCTCTAATTTTGCCTCAATTTTTTTTTTTGCCTATCAACAATGGATGGTGATGAGCCCTCTTCTAGAGACATTCACTTTTTGCAGCACAAGATCTTCAGAGGAATTAGGTTTTCAGCTTTATTAATAAGAGTGCCTGTTCTTCTAGTACTTTGAAGTTTACAAAGGGTTTTGCAAACATTTGATAACACCCTCACAGCAACCCTGTAAGGTCCACAGATAAGGAAACTAAGTCTCAAAAAGATTCAATAACTTGCCTAGGGTCACACAAAAGTAAGTGTCTGGAATGAGATTTGAACCCAGATCTTCCTGATTCAACGTTCTATCTCTATCTCCTCTGTGTAGCAATATTTTATTTTTTAATTTAATTTAATTTTTAAATTTTTTTTCATGTTTACATGATTCTTCTTGTCTTCCTCCCTCCTCCTGGAATTAATAAGCAATTCTACTGGGAAAAATCTATTTCCCTATTATTCATTTTTACAATAGAGTAATCTTTTAAAACCAAAACCCCAAGTCCTATACCTATATAAACAAGTGATAAATCTTATGTTTTCTTCTGGATTTTGTGTAGCAATATTTTAGAGACATTTTCTTGAGCCATTAGAATAACTCCTCACGCATCTTTTTCTCAATGTTATCCCCAGTCACTTGGCTCAAAATTTGAGTTTTTTTAGTCTATGCTGGCCCCAAGGATTCAAAGAATTTTAAATTATCAGGCAGCCTAATAAATAAAATTTCAGGTGTTCCTTATTCAGCCCTCCCTTGAATATCCCGAGGCATCTTTTAATTAATGATAGCTAATTAAGAGATTAGACTGTGAGCAGTCTATCTGCCCACAGGTGAACAGGTCACGTATGCCAGAAAAGAACACTTGTCTCCTTCTTGTAATGAAAATATTCCTTGGGATTCCCAAGAACAAAGAAAGTGCAAAAAATAGCAGACTAGATGGTATCTCTGACCCAGATCCCAGACACAGGAATGCACAGTAATTATCCCTAATATTTAGGAATTAATCCAGTATATGAAAAATAAATTCTCACTCTAGGAAATAGGAATGAGAAGGAAGAGCATTCCAGGCAAGGGGAATAGCCAGCGAAAATGCCTGGAGCTGTAAGATGGAATATCATGAATGAATAGGGAGGCTAGTGTCACTGAATTTCAGATTAAACAGAGAGGAGTGAGGTATAAGAAGATCAGAATGGAGAACAGTTACAGGTTTTATGCTGAGTCCTGGAAGTGATACCACTAGAGTTTAATGAATAGGGGGGCAACATAGACCTGTGCTTTAGAAAGACCACTTTGGCAGTTGATTGGAGGATAGACTGGAGTTGGGAGAGAAAAGTCTTCAGCCTCTAGAATTGTTGTCAATAGCCATCATAGCTTAAGGGACTTTCTATACTAACAGTTAAAGGAAGGGCATTTACACCCTATCCACACTGGACAATTACGCCCATTGGAAATGGGACTCTAGGAAACAATATCACACATACCTTAATCAGAAAATATCCATTAATCAAGGAAGATAATAGACAATACGGTGGGATAGAACGAAAACCTCTGATTTCATTGGCATAGGGCACTGGTGTCAAATGCAAATAAAAGCAGATCCCTGCTCAGAAAACTCAGAAAAACATAAATTAACATAATCTATATTGTGTTTTAATTTTGTTAAATATTTCCCAATTATATTTTAGTCTGGTTCAGGAAGCACTCTTAAAAGTTTTGTGGGCAGAGAACTCCCAGATAAGGAAATTCTATTAACACGCGGCAACTTCTCTGCAACTCATAGACTTTGAGATTTGCCTAGAAAACTAAGAAGTCACGTCACTTGCTCAGTCACACAACTGGCATATGTCAGCGGCAGTCTTTCTGACTCTAGAGACAACTCTTTATGTATTCCCCAGAGGACAGTGTCTCTCAGTAAGCCATGTAGTAAGTGAAGTGAAATGTTTTTCATTTTCCTTGATTTTGTTTAAAATTCCAGAATATTTCTCTTTCAAATCATTTTCTAGCCCTCTTTCCAGATTTGCATTTTCTGAGTAATCTAAAGAGATTGTCTTGTTGCATTCCTATGATATTCTGGAATAAGGACACTTTGGATAAAAAGCATTTGTTTCTATTGCTGAGTGTTTTGTTGTTTTTCCATTAGGGAGGAAGTAATTTGGTGAGCAGTCCCAGAATTCTAACCCCAGGCTCCAATGGTGCCTTTATCCCCATGGACCTTCTTCCTTAGGTGGAGGAAAAGGATCAGTGGAAACCGGCAAAGCAGATATCAGAGCTACTCTCTCCCTTCTCCATTTGGACAGCTGGTAGGATCAGAAATGATTGGAGAAGGGTGGTAACAATCTTATTCTTATAAAACAAATATTCCATCTCAGTCACCAGAACTTCCAGAACTTTTCCTTTTGCTTTCAGTCAGAATTTTGTTTAGCTCAGATTTTTAAAAATACAGTTTGGGTTGTTTTTTTGTTTTGTTTTGTTCTGTTCTGTTTTTGGTCAAGGGTAACATTTGCAGAGAGGTTGAAGAAAATTCCTGAGCACTTTTACTTCCTGGCATTTCTTAATGTCAGGCTTCTCCTCCCATGAGAGTTATATCTTGATAAGGTGTGGGATAGTGTCAGATCTTAGAAAAAGGACTTTATGAAGCAATATGTTGTGATGGGAAGAGCACAGGGTCAGACAGCCTGGCTCCTTGTCTTATAACCTGCTATGGCTGATTATGTGACCTTGGACAAGTCCTTTAGCTTTATTAGGTTTCAGTTTCCACATCTACAAAATGAGAAGGAAGGAATAAAATTCTTTTTGGCACGAACATTCTGTGCTACAAGTTTCATTTTCAATTTTTGTGAAAAAAAAATTTCTGTCTGATTTATTCTAGGATTATTTATCTGCAGAACTGTTTAATGACAATAGAGGACCAAGGCATTATTATTATTGCATCTCTCTTGGTGCTTAGCAGCATTACCTGAACATAAATGCTTAATGAATGTTTGTTGAATGAATCAGTGAATACCTATCATATTCCCAACACAATTTCGGGGGCTACAGGGAACACAGAAGTAATAGGAAGGCCCTGCTCTAATATATTAGTCTACCCAACTACAGTTTATGAGCAAGTGAGTGAAAATTGTTACTACCTATTACCCAAGGAATGAACACCTTGGGAGACAATATCTTGAACTTGAAGGAAGCACTGGATATGGGTTGGCAAAGAGAAAATGGAAATAAATTAGAAATGGGAGAGAGAAGAAGAGGGAGGGAGACATCTCAAGAGCAAAGAGCTGAATGTAGAAATGAACTTTAAGTAAAGAGACTGACTTACTACTACTGCAATCTTCTACACCTTTTATGCTTTCTCTAAGGCCAAATTTAATCATCTCTTTGACCTTTTTTCTTTTCCTTCTTCTCCTACTCCATTTAAAAGATACTTATTATGGCTTCAGTCATTTGCAGGGTGCTATCACTTTGTGGATTGGCTTAAAGGAAGGGTCAATAGTCAATAGTGATTGACCTTTCCCATGTTCATAGAATATAAGGCTTTGGCACTAGTTTCTGCCATTACATTATACTGTTTCTTTACATCTCCCTCCTGCCCTACTTTCCATATAAAGAGGAAAAGCCTGATTTCCTTATCAGTGTTCCCCATTCCTCCTCCCTTAATAAATTACCTTGGCCTTCATGTAGAGCACTCATGGACTAGGTGGCAGATTTCTTGTTCCCGGGTACTTGAAATAAAGCTTTATTTATCTTAACCTTTTGTGCAATGTACTTACATTCACTGCCTTTCCTTCCTTATCATTATTTGCATTTCTTCCATAGCATTTCCAAACTCACAGTTCATTCCATGTGGCACATGTTGCTTCTAACAGTAAATTAACCTGGGTCTTGTGTCCCTCTATTGTTCCTCCATTCCCTCACCTGAAGTTCCTTTTCAGGAATTGCAAATTGAGTTTAGTCTTTTTTTTAAATGGCATTTGCTGTCGCTCAGTTGTTGTCAGACTCTTCATGACCCATTTGGGATTTTCTTGGCAAAGACACTAGAGAAGTCTGCCATTTCCTTTTCCAGATCATTTTACAGATGAAGAAACTGAGACAAATAGGGTTGTGACTTGCCCAGTATGTATCTGAGGTCACATTTGAACTCAGATCTTCCTGACTCCAGACCCAATACTCCATTCACTGCACCATCTAGCTTCCCATTCTATAATATGGTAGTGATCAATGGTGAAAATTTGATTTCTTACTCAATATTTCTCAGTAGATTTTATCACTTTTCATTTCACTGATTCAATTCAATAAACATTTATTAGGCACCTTCTGTGTTCCAGGCATTGTGCACAAACATTTCATTCACCTTTCTCATCTCCTCTGAAAAAAGAAAGATAACTGAGATTGAAGTGGCATTAAAAGAGCTGCTGATCAGGCAGAGACATCTTGAAAGTTTAATATCTTCATAAGACATTGCTCATATCTGAACTAAATCATCTAATCAGAATGGATTAGATATCCAGGGTGCCAAGAGGGGTTGGAGACCCCAAAACTTGCATATCTACAAGTGTGTTTCCATTTTCCAGTGTGTTTAGTCTAAATACAGTCAGAGAGCTGTTTCTGTTTAATGGTGTTATTCCCCCATCATATGTTTTCCTAAGAATTAAGGTGGATCTATTTCCCTCCCTGATTTATGGACTCCAAAGAGGCTTTCCTATTTCTCCCTTTATTTTTCTTCAACTACAGCTTCCAGATATAAGCCATGGTCTATAATACTAATAATCTCAATGTCCCCATTGTGGAAGGCACGTCCTATCCTGTCATGCCCTAGTCTGGTGCATTCTCTCCTCCTTCTGCCTGTTCACCCCTGCAGGGGACCTTTTCTGCATTCCCAGAGCCATGTTTACTCAGTACAAGTTTGTGCCAGTTGACACAGAGTCAAGAAACTTCTTACACAGAGGCCTGCTCTGTAGAGACTGGTGGAATAGGCTAGACTTAAAAGGCTCTCTTGCACAGTTTCCCCATGAATATGAAGATTTGAGAAGGGAATGTTGGCTATAAAAGACCTCTTCTTCCTTCTCCCAACTACCACGTGAATTAGCAAAGTGATAACAGGTGGGCAGGTAAGGATGCTAGAAGTGACATATGCAGTCTTTTACTTTCTTGTGTCTAGTACTAACAGTAGCCAAGAAGGAATCTCCAGGTGTTTTTTTTTTTTTTTCCGGGGAGGGGGAGTGGAGGGTTGTCATAAAACTGCTACATAAGTTCTCCATCTTGTCCTCAATGTCTAATTTCTTTCAAGCACTGCCTATTGACCTTGACTACCTTCTTCCAAACTCTGCCTGTTGGCCTTGACTACCTTCTTCCAAACTCTGCCTGTTGGCCTTGACTACCTTCTTCCAAACTCTGCCTGTTGGCCTTGACTAGCTTCTTCCAAACTCTGCCTGTTGGCCTTGACTAGTTTCTTCCAAACTCTGCCTATTGGCCTTAACTAGCTTCTTCCAAGCTCCTAGCTTTCTGCCTGTTGGCCTTGACTAGCTTCTTCCAAACTCTGCCTGTTGACCTTAACTAGCTTCTTCCAAGCTCCTAGCTTTCTGCCTGTTGGCCTTGACTAGCTTCTTCCAAACTCTGCCTGTTGGCCTTGACTACCTTCTTCCAAGCTCCTAGCTTTCTGCCTGTTGGCCTTGACTACCTTCTTCCAAACTCTGCCTGTTGGCCTTGACTACCTTCTTCCAAGCTCCTAGAGTTCTGCCTGTTGGCCTTGACTACCTTCTTCCAAACTCTGCCTGTTGGCCTTGACTACCTTCTTCCAAGCTCCTAGCTTTCTGCCTGTTGGCCTTGACTAGCTTCTTCCAAACTCTGCCTGTTGACCTTAACTAGCTTCTTCCAAGCTCCTAGCTTTCTGCCTGTTGGCCTTGACTACCTTCTTCCAAACTCTGCCTGTTGGCCTTGACTACCTTCTTCCAAGCTCCTAGCTTTCTGCCTGTTGGCCTTGACTACCTTCTTCCAAACTCTGCCTGTTGGCCTTGACTACCTTCTTCCAAGCTCCTAGTTTTCTGCCTGTTGGCCTTGACTACCTTCTTCCAAACTCTGCCTGTTGGCCTTGACTACCTTCTTCCAAGCTCCTAGCTTTCTGCCTGTTGGCCTTGACTACCTTCTTCCAAACTCTGCCTGTTGGCCTTGACTACCTTCTTCCAAGCTCCTAGTTTTCTGCCTGTTGGCCTTGACTACCTTCTTCCAAACTCTGCCTGTTGGCCTTAACTAGCTTCTTCCAAGCTCCTAGCTTTCTGCCTGTTGGCCTTGACTACCTTCTTCCAAACTCTGCCTGTTGGCCTTAACTACCTTCTTCCAAGCTCCTAGCTTTCTGCCTGTTGGCTTTGACTAGCTTCTTCCAAACTCTACCTATTGGCCTTGACTAGCTTTCTGCCTGTTGGCCCTGGACAGTGACATATTAAAGACAAATGTACCTTATTGAAGGCAACTGGGCTCAGAGATCCCCATAATGAACTTGGGACCTTAAGTTTGTTTTCCTTCAGCAAGCTCCATTAAACATGATGCTAAAGTTACTTTATATGGAATGCCATGAAAAGGTAGTCATTATTCAGCCGGGGTATCAGAGAGGCGAGTAGAGTTCATTCACTATTAGACAGTATCTATTAGATTATAATCGTCTCTATCTCCCTTCTCACCCTTTCCATCTCCTGTTTCTCCATGTGTACACACACCAATACAATCACCTTACTTTTAGTCTTACCATTTTGATATATGTCCTTCTACTGATTTGCAATCCTCCTATAACTTAGAAGACAGTTCTCAGGCTTTCTCCGTATCCCCAGTTACCAGGTGGGGGCCAGCTTTCTGGAGATGAATCTTTGCAACCTTGAACTAGGCCAATCCTCCAAAAAGAGACAAAGTCCATCGTTATTGTCATACCCAAAGCCTTTCCAGCTTCATAAAATCTGCCAAAGCTTTTGCTTTGCCAGAGTCACCTCAGCACCAAGATGAAGTATGAGACATTATATAAGTCCCTCTTCTACTCATTAATGCTTTTCCCAGCTGTGCAAGTACTGAAGAAATCATGAATCCATGAAGCATTGATAATATATGTATTTATATGCATATATATAATTTTCATTCCAGGTTATGGAATGGTTAAACCATGGTTAAACCATGAAGGTTAAAAGAATATATATTTACATATAATATACAATAATTCATCAAATAAATAATAGACCAATTTGCACATATGTATATGTGTATTAATTACACACACATATATGTTAATTATTTCATATTTATCCTGAATATAGCTTGCTTTGTATATATTTGTTTGCATGTTATCTCCCTATTAAATTGAAAAATAATCTATCAGTCTTTGTTTTGGCCCATTTGTAGAAGACAAATAAAGAGATTATATTTGGCTATATATTCCCTACCCAAATACACCAAACCATTTAGTGATATTCAAAACCAAAATGTAAGTAATCTTTTCTAAAAGGGCTTATAATGAAGACCATGGCAAGTTTCCCATATCTTATGGTAAGCCTATTTTTTTTAATCAAAGAATTCAATCAAGGACAATTATGACACATCTAAACTTTGAGGACTTCAATAACTTTTAAAATTAGTGCCCTGGTAGTCGCTGTCTACTTTATTTATAGGATCTAAGAGTTGAAAGGAACTACAGAAGTTACAAGTTCAAACCCTGTATGAGTAGGAACCTAGAAAGTAGTAATGTAACCCCTTAAAAGTCTCCAAGAATGGTGAATATGCTACCTTCCAAAGTAGCTCACCCACATTTGGACAGTTCTCAATTGTTAGGAAGTTGTTTTTCTTTTCCTTATCTAGTTGAAATCTGCTTCCCTACAATTTCCACACATTGCTCCTAGTTCTGCCCTCCAGTGCCAAGCAAAACAAGTCTAAAGTGACAGCCTTTCAAATATTAGAAGACAGCTTTCACTTCCCCCTTCTGTCTTCTCTGCTTCCTCCAGTCTAAACATTCCCAGTACTTTCAAACAATTCTTCTGTGACATGCTTCCCAGGCCCCTCACTGTGTTAGACTCCTTCCTTTTGGATGTGTCCATTCAGCTTGGTGCTGACCTTCTTGAAATGTGGCCCCTGTAGCTGAACTGAATAATGGTCCATTTATTGCAGAAGAGAACTGTCATATCCTTTTTTCTAGATGCTAAACTACATTAACCCCTTTGAGCAACATGTGCCTCCTTGGCCATCATATCATATTTTTTCTAGTCAAATTTTCCTACATTCTGCATTTATATAAATAATTTGTTCAACCCACATGTAGAATTTTAAATTTTTTCCTTATTAAATGTTATTCCACCTTGTGCTATTGTCAAGTCCCAATTCTATCTCTGATGGTGTTAAATATATATTCCAGCTTCTCCACCTTATCTCTAAATTTAAATAGTCCATCTATGCCTTAGTCCAAAAAAAATGGTCCAAAGAGGATCCATGACCTATGCCCTATGAGAGACTTCCCAGTCTGTTAGCCAATATTTTGTTCTGCTTACAAATCCTTCATTTATTTTCTGGATCTAATTATTTCTTGGAATTAATGGTCTGTGCCATTATACACAGACTCTGGCAGTACTATCCACTGCTGTGGCCTCTGCCTCTGATTGGCTGGTTCCTCCCAGAACTTTCATTTTAAAGAGGATGCCCAGTCAAACCAAGTCTTCCTCTCCAGGCTGTAATCCTGACTCTCCTGGACTTTCTTTACAATTATCCCTCCTTCAATTTGGAACTATGCCCAAATGGTGCTAAAAGGCTGTCTTCCCTTTGATCCAACCATACCACTGCTGAGCTTGTACCCCAAAGAGATAATAAGGAAAAAGACTTGTGCAAGAATATTCATAGCTGTGCTCTTTGTGGTGGCCAAACATTGGAAAATGAAGGGATGCCCTTCAATTGGGGAATGGCTGAACAAATTGTGGTATAGGTT
The DNA here is from genome assembly GCF_027887165.1 of Monodelphis domestica. Taxonomy (NCBI): domain Eukaryota; kingdom Metazoa; phylum Chordata; class Mammalia; order Didelphimorphia; family Didelphidae; genus Monodelphis; species Monodelphis domestica. Next base: position 450,614,493 of record NC_077229.1, read on the forward strand.
GGTGATGGAGTACTATTGTGCTAAAGGGAATAATAAAGTGGAGTAATTCCATGGAGACTGGAACAACCTCCAGGAAGTGATGCAGAGTGAGAGGAGCAGAACCAGGAAAACATTGTACACAGAGACTGATACAGTGTGGTACAATTGAATGTAATGGACTCCTCCATTAGTGGCAATGCAGTGATCCTGAACAACCCGGAGGGATCTATGAGAAAGAACACTATCCACATCCAGAGGAAGAACTGTGGGAGCAGAAACACAGAAGAAAAACAACTGCTTGATTACATGGGTTAATGGGGATATGATTGGGGATGTAGACTCTAAAGGAACATCCTAGTGCAAATATCATGGAAATAGGCCTTGATCAATGACACAAGTAAAACCCAGTGGAATTGTGTATCAGCTATGAGAAGGAGTGAGGAGAAATGAAGGGAAAGAAATATGATTCTTGTAACCAAGGAAAAATATTCTAAATTGACTAATTAAATAAAATTTTCAAAAAAATAACCATTATCCCCGCTTTAGGCTTCCCTTACCCTTTATAGCTTCTTTTAATATGATATCTTCCCCCAAGAGAAAGTAAACTCCTTCAAGGCAGGACTTTTATTTTTCTGTTTGTATCCTTAGGACTTAGCGCAATGCATGGCAAATAGTATGTTCTTAAACAATGCTTTTTAATGTAACATACCCCTGCTACAATATTATCTCTGTCTTTCCTTCCTTTAATCGTCACTGCAAACAAATGCTCAGTATTTGGTAGTATTCCTCAAAGGTATCAACCTTTCTGATGTACAATACTATTTTGACATTTCTTTTACCTGATATTTTCCTTTTAAATAAAGTATGTCCTCTTATTGCCGTATTCTAATCCTGAGTTGTATTCCACACAGCTCAAGGATACCCATGAGCTTGAATTTACCTCCTTGTATCAAGAGCTCCAGTTCACTTAGATCTGTTTTGCTCTAGTCAGAATAGACAACTTCAATATTTTGATCTTGACAAAAATGAAGTTTTACAAAATTTGGCAGAGCTCATTGAATCCTCTGAATATAGGAACAGTTCTCTGTTAATGGACAGATTTTGATATACTATTGATAACATGTATTAATTACTCAACTATTAAATTCTTCATTAGTAACTATATATACTCTTCATTTCTTTCTGCCTGCTTTGTTTTTACTATAGAATTATTTGGTGATATCTTTGGCACCTGGTCTTCTATAGAGAAAGAAAATAATTAAAAATTCTTGTAAAGGGCCTAAAGATATAAGGCTGCTCAGGGTTCCTAGACCACATAATAATAGAAAGAAATTCATGCAATAATATGTTTTTTGTTAAAGATAGAAAAGTGTCATCATCAAGTCAGAAAGATGACAGTTCCTGTATTTTTAAATATTTTTGTTTTATTTTATATTTTACATTATCGCAACTTCCTCTTTATTATATGATCACCCCTCTTTCCTTCCTCTCCTCTCATCTCATATTGTCCCCTTTACACTGAGCCTGGCTGCTAGGGAAGCTTGAGTCAGCAAGCTAAAGGCTTCATGCTGAAAACACCTGGGCATATGCCCTTGGCATGTGGATGGAAGAATGTTGGAAGAGGAGGAGATATCAGAAGTAGCTGTGCTCCCCATCATCAGTTAACCTCACTTGCTCCCTGGGACAGGAACAGAATGTCCCTGCAAAAAGACAAGAGCTTTCTCACCAGAGAGGAAACCAGAAGCCTCCCTGTTTCAGGAATTTAAGAGACGTAAAAGGCAGAGAAGATCTGGCCTACCTTGGCCCCAGAGGGCATAAATGTGTCTTGAATCTTGAGCCAGAAGGCCAGTGGCCTGTCATCCTTGGTGGTGTGGTTCAGGAGTAGTGAGGGGGAGATGAGGAAACATGGCAGAAGTATGGGCAGGCTAGAAAGGAAGAAATGGAAAAATGTGTTCCTTCTGTCATCATGACCCCTTCTCATCATGAACCCACAGAACCCATTTTCCCATAAAAACAATGTCATAAATGGTAGTTAAGATCCTGAACCAACCCACAGAAGTCTATTTAACCCAGCAGTTCTCAGCCTGTGGGTCGCGACCCCAGTGGGGGTCAAACGACCAAAACACAGGGGTCTCCTAAAGCCATTGGAAAATACATATTCTGATGGCTTTTGCCACTGAGAAATCCCCCTACTTTACAGCAAGATCTCAGAAAGAACGGGGACCCTGCTGCTTGCACATTGTACTAATATTAGTTACCTATCAGCAGCCCTCCCCTTATGAGGGGCGATGGATTTACCCTGTTGCCTGGAGACCGGACTCAAACAGAGACCCAGAGAGAGCATCCGGGCGCTGGCTCTGGAGGGGTTAAGAACGAGTCCTGGAGTGGATAACGGAGCCGATAATGGAGCCGAGTAACCCCAGCAAAGTGAAGCCTCAGCTCAAGCTGAAGGGAGATGACAGGAAGAAGAAGGCAGTGTCTGCAGACCCCCTCCCCAGGCAGGACTTAGCTCCTGCCCCAGCGCTCAGGCTGCCTCCTGCTGGATTAATATTTCTCAACATATAATTAAATATTGTTTTTGTGATTAATCACTGTTTAAATTATGTTTGATTTGTAGCCATGAGAATACATAATGCCATTCTGGATCATAACTGTAGCAAAATTACAGTTTTGAAGTAGTCACCAAAATAATTTTTTGGTTTGGGGTCACTGCAACATGAGGAACTGTATTGCGGGGTCATGGCATTAGAAAGGTTGAGAACCACTGAGTTAACCCATAATGTGGCTGCAGTAATGTTATAGCTCAACTACATTATGGGTTAAACAGACATTTGTGTGCTGGGCTGGGAAGCTAACCATTATTTCTAAAATTGTTTTTAATAGGAAAATGAGTCCCACATTTCAAAGTGAAAAGTGAAAACAACCTATGTAGAAATTAGAGACTGTCTATACCTCCTTTATATTCTGTATTGTATCTAACATAAAGCTGGGCATATAATAGTTTCTAAATAAATATTTATTGAATGGAATTAAATGAGTTTGAACAAAAGAACAACAATTCGATCTTTTAAAGAAAAAAAGGAAAAAGCATTATAAAAGAGAAATATTGTTCATGATGATCTGCAGGGGTCCAGCAACTGAAGCGTTTACTCTAATCCAGGCTAAGATTTGTATCAAGACATTTTTCTTTCTTTATTTCCTTATTTCTTTATTTCTTACAACCTACTTCTTTCCAAAAGGCAGAACTTCCAAAAATGTGTGGTCTTTGACAATTTGGCCTTCTATAGGGCATGGTCTAGTGAATTCTTGATATTCCAATATTTTGTCCTTTTAAAATATTGTCAGGAATCAGAAAATAAATAAGAAAGGATTCTGGGCAGCCAAACTAGATATCACAAAGTATTCAATGAACTAGAGAGGTCCCTAGACCCTCACATGTTCTGTTACTCAGCAAAATTCTAATAGGTTTAGTTATCTTATTTCTAAATTCAATACAGGTTAGAATCAGACCATTTGACCTGGAAGGAGAAGTTTCTTTAAGCAGGCATACAATAGCAGTAACTGACAACTGATTATTTAACAAAAATGGAGAAAATAAAAACCATAAAGAACAAATAGCAGTCTAAAGCCATGTCATATGAGGCAAATCACCATATATTCAACATTCAGTAGGCCTAAAGGGCATCACTGTATTAAAACACATAATAATTTACTTATGATGATAACCGTAAGAAGTCAAAACAGGGCTAAAAATGTTCAGTATTCTCTGTTTAAGAAACCAGGGGAGTGTTCTACACGTCTTCAAAAGATTTCCAAACACAATGTTTCCAACATTTGATGATATAGTTCTCACCTATCTGAGAATGCTACTATCCTGATTGTCTCCAATCACAAAATTGAAGTTATTAATTTTGTGTCCTTAATGTTTTATATACAAATGGTTCCTCTTTGTTAAGAAGCAATGATGAGATGTGGATATGGATTCAAACCTTGTGCAGTCATGAAGCATAGTGGTCTAGAATTGGTGTAATTTAGAAAATGAATAAAGCTTCCTACTATTACCTTCAGCCATATCTGAGGGCTTAATAGGTGAATGAATGAATGAATAAATAAATGAAAATTTATTAAGGACTTACTATGTATTAGGCATTCTATTAGATATTGTGAATATAAATACAAGAGTGAGATGACCTCTTCCCTGAAGGGGTTTATAGTCTAATAAGAGAACAGCAAATGTATTGGAGAGTAGTTGACCAGGGACTGAAATTTCAGGCTGGTAGTTCTGATTTGAATATTAGCAGAAGGTAGGAAAGGGGGAGAGAGGTGTGGAAGAGGGCCTGTAGGGCAGAGGGCAAGATGACTGGAGGGGATGTCTTGGGCTTGTTAGGTAGCATGGACAAGATAAATTTATATTCGTTTACCAATCAGATGGTCATTAGTCAACTCATCCCCAGAGGAGGTCCAATAAATATTCTATAATTAAAAAGCAATTGTAGGGGACATTAGATGGCTGAGTGGATTAAGAACCAGGCCTAGAGACAGGAGGTCCTGAGTTCAAAAATGGCCTCTGACACTTCCTAGCTGTGTGACCCTGGGCAAGTCACTTAACCCTCGTTGCTTAACCCATACTACTCTTCTGTTTTTGGAACCAATACACAGTATTGATTCTAAGATGGAAGGTAAGGGTTTGGGGTTGTTGGGTTTTTTTTAAGCAATTATAAAACCAAATAGTGAAATTTGGCAGGATTATAATATAGTTCAAAATACTCTCTCTCTCTGTTGCTAGTTAATAGAAGCTGGCGTATATAGTATTCATGGTTTGTTAAAGTGATTTATATACTTCTTTTATTTGTTCCTTACAATTTGGCAGAGTCAGTAGCTTCAAAGACAAGAAGGACTGACATATTCTGGCTCTGTGATCCAACAAGTCCCTTAACTTCTCAGTGCTCTGGAAAGCTAAAACTTTATGTTTCCCTGAAAGTGCCAATCTGCATTATTAGAAGGATTTTCTCCTTCCAGTGAAATCATAGTCTCTAATCCCACACTTTCTCACTGTTCTGCAAGATAAGTGCTGGTAGTGAATCAGTGATGAAGCATGCTGTCTTTTAATAGACTGATGATGAACTTGGGGTGCATTGAATATTTTTTTGAAACTGCTTTGCTTGACTGTGCCTATTAGTTTCAAGAGTTTTGTTTCTCGTTTTTCTTTGTACAATGGGGAAAAAAAAAGATGAGGAGAGAAGGTAAATTGTGTTAAATATAAAAAGAAATTTAAGGTAGGTATTATTATTATCCCAATTTAACAGATAAGAAAAATGAAGTTCAAAAAAGTTTAAAAATTACTCTTCCAGGATCATACAACTAGCTAATAAGTGGCTGAAATGGAATTCTAAGCCAGATCTCCCTAATTCTGTATCCAGTGCTCTCCCTAGCCAACAAGTAAAGTCAGTTGACAAACCTTTATTAAGCACTTCTTTGCTTCAGGCACTATGCTAGACCCTAGGGATACCAAGAAAGACAAAAACAAAAGCAAAAACCCCAAATGAAAAACATCAATTCTTGCTCTTGAAGAGCACACAACCTCATGGGTTAGACAGCATGCAAACCGCTACATACAAGACAAACTGGAGATAATATCAGAGGGGAAAAGCCCAGGATTAAGGAGGCCTGGGAAAGGTTTTTGGCAAAAAGTGAGAAATTAACTACAGCTTGACAGAAGCCAGGAGGCAGAGATTAGGAGGGAGAGCATTCCAGGCATGGGGGGATGCCAGTGAAAAGCTCCAAGTAGGGATTTAGTGTTGTGTTTGAGAAACAGCAAAGAGGCCAATGCCCCTGGATCTTTGAGCATGTGAAGGAGAGAAAGGTGTAAGAAGACTGGCAGTGTAGGAAGGGGTCAAGTTATTAAAGGGCTTTAAAAGCCAGGGGTATTCTATTTGAAGATAAGATGTGGCACCAGATTAGAATTGGGGGAGGATGGGGAAGGAAGTGAGAGTAAGTGAGGAGTCAAGGAGGACACAGAAGTTTAAAGTTTCGGAGGATGAGTTCCCATAGGAACATGGGGGCAGCTAGGCGATTTACTGGCTTAAGAACCAGACCTAGAAAAGGGAGATCCTGGGTTCAACTCTGGCCTCAGACACTTCCTAACAATGTGACCCTGAGTAAGTTGCTTACCCCCCATTGCCTAGCCCTTTCCACTCTTCTGCTTTGGAACCAGTACCTAACGTTCATTCTAAGAGGGGTTTTTTTTTTAATATTAATGAAGAATTTAGGAAAAGAAGAGAGTTTAGAGGAAAAGATAATGAGTTCAGTTTTGAATATGTTGAGTTTGACACGTATACAAGATATTTGGTTTAAGATGACCAATAATGCATTTGGAAATACAAGACTGGTCAGAAGAGAGGTTAGTGTTGGACAAATATACAAGTATCTCTTGCACATTGAGGGGTTTTAGGGTGCAGTGTGGTACGATACCATCTCCCCCATCTCAAAAAAAATTTAGCCCTCCCTTTTTACTGAAGAAGTCTGATTTTTTTTCTTTTTCTTTTATGGGGTGTTTATAGTACCTTATATACCAGTGATAGTGAACCTTTTAGAGATGGAGTCTCTACTCCATCTGGGTCCCACCCCCAGACCTAGTGGCCCCACCCCAGACAGCATGCCATGCCCCCACCCTTACCCCACTCAGGGGAGGGAAGAAATGCTTCTATTGGGCTGCTGGGGGGAGTGGAAGGAGAAGAGAAGAATGTCCTCTGCCAGTACAGAGAGGGCAAGGGGAATGGCACGATTACTGTGCTTCCCTCCAGCTCTGCTGCCTGTGAGCTACCCACCTTACCCCCTGTGCACTCCCATTGGCTGCTAGGCAGAGGCATGGGGGATGTGAAAAAAAGTCATCAGGCACAGTGGAGTGGGGGTGGGGAGTAGCTTCCACTCCAGTCCCTCTGCCTTTCTAGTAATGAACTGGAGGGAAGGGAGGATGGCCACATCACCACAGAGAGCGCTCTGCATGCCATCCTTGGGACCCATGCCATAGGTTCACCATCACTGTTATATACCTTTATAACTTACTAAACTTTTAAAGATATCTCTACATTTCTAGCCTTTGTGTGTTACCTGCTGGCTTTCATATTCTTTTTACAAACTGACTTATTACTTATTTTCATTTTGAAAAAGAAATTGCATATATGTATGGTATTAAAACATAAAATATTTTAATATTATATAATTCTACACAAATATTTTCTGTATTTGTGAGGCTTGGAATTCATCTGCTGGCCTTTGCATGTCATTTGCAGCTTCTGCAAAACTTCCCAAAATTTCTGATTTAATTTCTTATGCTGATGCATGATATATTAAAATCTAGATGAGAAAAGTCACAGTGTGGAAGGAATAACTATAAATGAGACTTATCAGCACAGAGATAGAAATTGAAATCATGGTTTTGAGTGATAATATATGTATAACCCAGTGGAATTGCTTGTCAACTCCAGGAGGAGGGAGGGAAAAGGAAAGGGAAACAACATGAATCATGTAACAATGGAAAATTTTTTTAAAGAAATTTTAAAAAAGAAAGAAATTGAAACCATGGGAGTTAATGAGATCATCATGTGAAATAGTATAGAGCAGTGTTGGCAAACCTATGCCACATGTGCCAGATCATGCTAGAAGGGTTCCTACCTTCCCCCTCTCCACACATACCTGAGGACATTTCTTACATGATCCACACCCCTCTGCCCAGCAGGCCAATGGGGGAGCTCTTCCTCCCTCCCCTGTAAGGCAGGGGCTCACATGCAGTGTGAGGGTTGTAATTTGGGCTCTCATTCTCTTAAAGGTTCGCTATCACTGGTGTAGAGGGTCAGAAGCCAGATTGCAGAGAGTTGAGAGGAAGAAGAAAGAAAGCAGAGGTATCTCTTGTGAATGGCCTTCAAGGAACTTAATCCCCCTAGGAGCTCCTGGAGAGAACTGCTGTTTTTTGGCTTTTTGCCTTTCTTTGTATCTTTAGTGCTTAGCACAATGCCTTCAAACATAGTTGGTGCTTAAAAAAGGTTTGCTGACTCACTGGTCTTGAAAATAATATAGGACAATAGCTAAAAGAGACAAATAGATCAAGTAAGGGTTTTTTGAGGAAAGGGAGAGAAGGACTTTTTGTAGACAAGAAACAGCCAGTGGATAGGGTGAGATGAAGACTGGTTGAGAGAATGGAGAGGATAGAGGAGGCAATCTATAGAATATAGGATAGAATTCATATTCCTCTCTTAGTTTGAACCACTAACTAGAGGCAATCAGAATTTTTATTTGGCTTTTAAAAAGTGGCTTGCCCTTGTTCTTCTGTAATTCTTGGTTGATTTAAAGGTGAAAGAGCAAGACAGTGAAAAAAGTCAAATCAGACAGCAAGCTGTATGAAGGACACCACAGAAAGAAAGATACAACAGGTTCATTTGATAAATGGAAGTTGTGATCCCCCAATCCCCTTTGCCTAAAAGGACTTTGTGAACTCTCGAGTATCAGTATTAAAAGGAATCTGAGAAATCCTCTTCCTTTTGTAAATAGCTTAACTATTTCTTGCCAGCAGTCTGGTGTATACCATTTGTTGCCAATCACTGCTTTTTTGGCACGTTTGTTGAGGATGTATCTCAGGATTGCCAAAAGCAGATAGTAGTAGTGGCAGTAGCAGTAGGCAGCTATTTATAGTACTATTAATATTTATATTTATATTTAAAGTGCTATTTATATAGTGCTTTACGGTTTACAAATGCTTTCCATATGTTAACTCAGAAGGTAATATGAGTAAGCTCTGGTCTCTTGTATTTTTCTCCCAGATAAGGTCTGAACTCTTGAAACTCAGTCTCAGTTTTCCTTGTCTCTATTCATTGTAATTGCTGACTGAAATGCCCAGCTTCAGCATTTGAGGATTACTAAATTCCTCCTCATGAAGAATGCAGTATAGCCACCTGGGCTAAACAGATGACCTAACCAAAAGTTCCCAGAGATGCAAAGCCACAGAGAGGTTGGGCTATGTCAGGACTCAAAGGAGGAGATGCATCCTGCACATCCTCCTCAAAGCCTCCATCGGAAGCCAGGTGCTTCTAGGGGCTAGCATCAGATGGAGACTTGGAAGGAGACAGATTGCTTTTAATAGGGACCACATGAAGTAAGGCAAGACACGTGTGACCAAAGGAGTTCAAAATCCAAGGCAGAAGAGGAGCCAGGGGTCCCCATCCTCACTTAGATCTGGAGAGAATTCTTCATTACCCCAAAGATTTTTCCTCTAAATGATAGGTTCCAACAAAAAAAATATGTAACAAGGAGCACCCAAAACCCATGCCCTCCCTGTTATTCTTATGTGGTCATGTTTAAGAGAGAAGGTGGGACCCATCAACCAATCAATCAAAAGACTTTTATTGTGTCTACTAAATGCCAAGCACTGTGCTAAGCATAAAAGGGAAAATTACAAGAATTGTCTGCTTCTTATGCAAACTCATTCTGTGTTTCTATCATGTTAATAAAACTTGTCCTATAGCTAGTGGTGTTCTAGTAAATGTTTAACAACCGGCTCTTCAGGGGAAAAAACACCTGTGACTTGTTTAAATTTAACCTGCATTATTAAATTTTCTCCATCACTTTCCTAAGTAAAAACATCTCTAGGGAGGCTATGATTCACCCCTTTATAGGGAACAGAAGAGCAGTGACTAAGCATTTAGTCCTTCATTATTCTATCTCCATAAGAATGTTGGGCTAGAATTATATCTTTCTTACAATACATAGAATTTTTGCAATTTAGGGATACAGAGGTTTTTTTGAGGGGCAGTGGGTTGTGTTTTATTTTTATCACTCCCTCCATAGAAATGAACATATTCTATTCCTCGGTTATTTTTTGATACCCAAGTCTTTCACATCTGGCACAGCTCTGGAGACCCAAGATTCCCTCCATCAATATGTGTAGGTCACTTCAGTTGCTCTTTATTGGCATCTAACATCTACTGAACCCATGAGAAGTAACCCAAATCTTTTCTTAAAGCAGAAACACAAGAGTTCTTAACTTTCCTCATCTGTAAAAGGGGTTTGCATTTGGATTATCTTTAAGAGCCTTTCCAGCTGCAACATCTAGGATTCTGTCTCAAAGGATATAGAAATGAGATTCCTAGAGATCATACCTTAACCCAGAGGAAAGCCTGAGCAATTTCGGACTCTTTTCGGTCTTAGAGAAAATATTTGGAGTTGAAGACTTCCTGACACCCTTCAATCACATCATTATATAAATAACTACTTATTCTTCCTAAGCCATAACCCGCTTTGGATATACATCAGAGAGTTCATGGACTTGAATTAGAAAAAAATGTACATCTTTATTTTTACTAACCTCTAAAATTAAGCATTTCCTTTAATTAATTAAAAGCATTATTCTGAGGTCAGTTGGGTGGCTCCATAGATTGAGAGCCAAGCCTAGAAATGGGAAGTCTTGGATTCAAAAATGGCCTCAGACACTTCCTAGCTGTGTGACCCTGGTCAAGTCACTTAACCCCCATTGCCTAGCCCTTACTGTTCTTCTGCCTTAGAACCAATACACAAATTGATTCTAAGACAGAAAGTAAGGGTTTTAAAAAACAAAAACAAAGAACATTATTTTGTGGAGGAGTTCAAAGACTTCCCCAGACAGCCTAAAGATTCTATGTAAAAAACAAGATTAAGAACTCCTGCCTCAGAGTAAGGCTGAGCCTTTTTATGCTATAAATCGCTTTGCTGATTACGGGCTTGTCTAGTTCCTAGTCTCTCCTCGGCAGTATTCTTTATAACCACCAGGAAGTGAATTCAGCCCAGTCAGCTTGGTTATTTTTTTAGCAGCTCTGATAAGAGGAGTAAGGGTTGGGGAGATGGTTAGAGAGGGAAAGGAATGAGGTTAAAACTATTGATTAATGAAGTTTGGGAATTATCAGCAATTTTCCTTTACTTGTGCTCTCTCTGTCCTCCATTTCCTGGTGTTAGTTAGGAGCTGGCTCTAAATCTTAGCAGGGATTACGACTAAACCCTTCAATATATGCTGAAAACACTTGAGATCAAAACCAGAAACACATTTTTGCCTCAGTTTTTTTAAACTATTAACAGTGACTGCAATGGCTAGAGCCACTAACGTGTCTTTGGGCAGCTCACTTCCCAATGAGAGCCTCAACCCTCAGCTGTCATACAAGGAGGATTTCTAAAGTGTCTTCCATATTCTGAGGCTGCCAGTTAGTAAAAAGTACAGCAGGCTGCCTGCTTCAGGCCGGCCGAGTCACCTTTAGGAGAATTTTACCCCTGAATTTTGGAATGGGTCCAGCCTGCCCATATACAATGAATGCAATGATGCAGTTCAAAGGATTGATATTGGTCTGCAAATATCCTCCTTCACCCAAGGCTCAGCTTTATCCCCTGCATGTCCCGAGTTATCAGAACTCTGGAAAGTATCGCCTCCCATTTGGCTCTGGCATTTTTTCAGAAAACAAAAACAAAAACAGCTGTCTCCTCCCTCCTAGCCCAGTCTTTTCCCTCTAAGAGGCGGCCTATATTCACACCTACATGGGAACATAGGCAGGGACATAGAACCCTATAAGGTCCCAAATTGAAAGAGAGAGATAATCATGGAATCAAGCAGGAGATGACGAAACCAATAAATGAAGAAATTAAATAAAACATGAAATCCCACCAGAAATACATTCAACCAACATATACGTAGAGAAAAATGGCTTTGGAGACTAAAAATAGACTGGAAATTTTATGAAAGGAGGTGCTGAATGAGAAGGGAATCAGAGAGAAGAAGGCCATGGACAGAGTTAATAAGAAGATGGCTTGGGAAACTGGTAGAGAAATTTGTAGAATGAGGTATAGGGAGAGCCTTGTGACTCACTTGTGAAAAATAATATAGTCATTGTTGCTTCAGAGGACAAAACTGTGACTCAATGGCTCCCCCAGCTTCTACTTTACTCACCTTTTAAAAATATTTACCCACATATTCTCTGCCATTGGGTTTAAGGACTTGCAATGAACGTCTTCTTGAAGAGGATTTCTGTTTGCCTCCCTATGTTCTAGCCATTCTATTTCTTTCTAATAAAACATACTTTTCCATGGCCATATTCCAACCACAAGTGCCATCCCGTCAATCTCAGTGATCTTTGTGAGACCCCACTAGCAATCTGGGGTTATGACATCAAGTTTATCTTGTTTATTCCTTGTACTTTTTGAAGTGGACTATAGGTAAGGTGGCGACTTCAGCTCTTCATCCTTTTTCCTTATCTTTTCATCTGAATTACTGAGCAACTTCACTGATATTTCTTTTTTTAGCATGAAAGCTACAGTATTTTTTAAATCTAAGGATTTTGTAACTTTCTTAATGTCCCTCAAATTTCAGTTTAAATACAAAGTTAATAAAGAAGTACTTCAGAAGTATAAATGATCCAAACTACCAGAAGACTAGAAAAATCCTATGTAGCCCAGTCATATAAGATGAAATAAATATAATTATAAAGGAACTACCAAAGGAAAAAAATCCTAGTTCTAGAGATACATAGGAAAATTCTATCAATATTTTAAAGGTTAGTGCCCATACTTCACAAATTATTTTTTAAAAAAGAGAGAAACAAAATACCCTAAAGGAATCCTTTTACAAAACAAATATAGTCCTAAAAACTAAACCAGGAAAAGATAAAACAGAAAGAAAACTATACGCCAACACCATTAATGAACATTGACTCAAAATTTGAAAAGAATATGCTTTTAGACTTCAATGATTTACTAAAGGAATCACTCATTATGATCAAGTGAGATTTAAATCAAGGATGTAAGAAATGTTCAATATTAGTAAAACAATCAACAAACATCCAAGACCATATGTTCATTTCAATGGATGCAGAAAATGCCTCTGACAAAATACAACTCTCTTTTAAGCTGAAATCCCTTTTATGATATTGAAAAAGCATCTATTTCAAACCAAAAGCAAGCATCAGATGTAATGGAGATACATTCAGACCACTGAGGGCAAGGATGCTCTCCCTCCACCCACCCACCCCCAATTATATATTTTTTTCTGGGAATTCTAACAATAACAATAAGAGAAGAGAAAAGAATTAAAGGAATAAGGGTAGTTAGGAGATAAAACTATTCCTATTTGCTAATGATATTATGGTTTGCAGACAAAAGCTTCAGAAAAGTTGCACTCTATAAAAATAAGCCTTCAAAAATCAATGATACTTCTATATAACAATAACAAAACACAGAAATAATAATAGTAAGGGAAATATCATCCTATAAAAAGCAAATGCAAAAAAAATCTGAAGATCAACCTACTAAAACACACTAGAGACTTGTATAGATTGAGTTACAAAATGTTCCTTAAAGAAATAAAGAACAATTTAAATAACTGGAAGACTATTCAGTGTTCCTGACTAGGCCATGCCAATATTTTTAGTGTTATATCATTTAGTGCAAATTACCAAGCAAATGCTTTACCGAACTTGGTAAAATAATAACAAAATTCATTTGAAAAAGCAAAAGATCTAGAACAATGATGGCAAACCTTTTAGAGACCACATGCTGTATCTGTCCCCACCCCCACCAGGTGCTAGGCGTGTCCCCCCTCCCTCCCTTAACCCCACACAGGGAAGGAGAGTCTACACACCCATTGAGCTGCTGGGCAGAGGAGTGGGAATGTGAAAAAAATGTCATCAGGCATGGTAGAGAGGGGGAGGGGAGCAGCTCCACCTGAGTGCATCTGCCTTTCTAGTAATGAACTCAGGAGTAGGAGGAATGAGGAAGAGAGCAGTGTGTGTGCCCACAAAGAGTGCTGAGCATATTATCTTTGGCATATGTGCCATAGGTTTCCCATCACTGATCTAGGATATCAAGGAAATTATAAAAAGAAATAGGAATGAAGAGGGAATTCCAGACTTTAGTAGCAGCATAGCTATAAATTATAAATAAGAAAGATTCTTATTAATTGGGGAATGTATAAATTGTGGTATACAGCTATAATGGGATATTTCTATATAAGAAATAATATGTATGATGAATACAGATAAACATGGGAAGATCTATATGAACTGATAACAAAGTAAAAAAAAAAGCTGAGCCAAGAAAACAATATATACAGTAACTACAATGAAAATAGAAAGAATGATAGCACACCAAAAAATCAAAAGTAAATGTCACAATTATACAGATCAGGCAGGAGTCAAATGAAGAGATATAAATGAAGAGCCACAACCCACACCTTCAGGGAGGTGGGAGATCCACAGATATGATGCATTATGCGTGTTTTTAGAGTTTTTCCAATGTATTATCAGTGTTGCTAATTTGTTTCTCTTCCAAAAAGAAATTCTATTTGTTATATGAGATGGCTCTCTGGGAGGAGAAGAAGAAGGGAGACAGAAATTTGGAATAATCAATGCTGTAAGAAACAAAGATATCAATAAAATTTATTTTAAAATGAAAACCAAAGGACTCACAAGATATATTGCCCCCTTTCCAAGAGCCCATCACTTTGAAATGTTAAGCCATAGTCCTGAAAATTAAATGTTATGATCAACAGGGAAATGGTAAAACTAATCAGAAATACATTCAACCAACACATACTTGAGGAAGCTAGACCAGTTGTTTATTTTGGGGTCTTTTTTTCCCCTTCCCAAGTCTAGAAGCTCAAATAGAAGATTCTACCTAGAATCTTTTCTAGACCAACTCTGTTACAATATTCTATCTTCCATCTCTTGTCTTTGCACTGATAGTCCTCCATGTTGAACTGAACTCCCAATTCAAGATGTTACTGGGGGTATATCTTCCCTTTTCAAATCTCATTTCCTTCAAATGTCTACTCAAGTGATGCCTTCTACATGAACTATCTCTCCCACAAAAAATAAGCACTACTTTATATTTATTTTATGGGGCAACAAGGAGGTACAGTGGATAGCATGCCAGGCCTACAGTCAGGAAGACCAAATTATTGACCTCAAATTCTTCATCTGTCTAAGAAACTTGAAAGGGAAATGATAAGCCATTCCAGTATCTTTGCTAAGAAAACCTCAAACGGGATCAGGAAGAGGACGTGACTCAACGACTGAATAACAACTAGGATTGAGAAGAGAAAACTTCCAGGAAATATTATACTGATATGCAAGAATTTGAAGGGCCCTCTTATGGAAGAGTGATCAGTGGAATCATGAAGAGTCAGACATGACTGAAAACAACTAAAACAACTGAGCAACAAAGAAATTTGTTTCCCACATTTTATATCTGCTTATTTACATACATCTTGACTTCCCTCAAAACGCAAACAGTTTGAGGACAGAAACTATTACATTCTTGTCTTTATAACCCAGGCAGCTAGTAGAGTGCTTAATAAATGCTTATTGATTGATTGGTTGTCTATTGAAATCTTATCAATGCTTTAAGGTTCAGCTTCTGTTTCTTTAAAACTACCCAGGTCTCTTTAGCTTGAGATGCTCTCTCCATCCTTGGAACTCTAATAGCATTTTGTCTTTACCTCTATTCTAAAACTTATTCACATTCAGTCTTTGTTATCATTATTATTAATGCTATTATATTTATTGCTATTACAAATATTACTATTATATTTATTTCTGTTCCTGTTTTAAACAGTATTAATGATATTAAATAATAATTATAATTGCTATTGTTTACTTGTGTAACCATTTAAAATAGTGTACTAAATAGTAATTATAATTGCTATTACATTTATTTGTATAACTATTTTAAAGAGTTCAATAATATCAAATATTTATTTGATAAATAAAATGGTATAATAACTATCCAACCAGAGGATATGTAATATGTGAAAATAACACAGAACTAATTGGTAAATAGACCTTAGGTCTAATAAGTAAATCTGTCACTGATTTACTATGTCATTCAATCAAATGAACTAGAATTTATTAAGAATCCACTACTGAATATTATGCGACATCTGGCAATTCTGCCTCTCTGGGCTACAGTTTCCTGTTTACAAAATGTGGGTTTTGAAGATGATTTTAAAGAGTCTTCCCAACCCTAGTAATCTGTGCCTGGAAAAATAGTGGCACTATCATAAAAAGTTAAGGAAAAGGAAGTCCAGAGGAAAAGCTGGTTTGTGAAGGTGTGGAGATGCTGAGGAGATGTGGAGCTCAGTTTTTAATATCCCCAACATTTTTATATCTACTTCTCAGCTCCCACCCTCTCCAAAATGTGAATTTACATGATCCAGTCCCATTGATTGGTCCCAAAGCACAGGTCATGAAACTCTGGTTCCTTAATCAGAGGGCAACACGCATTATCCGTAGTTGCATCATCCAGTTGAAACCCAATTCTTTTCTCATTTAATGGAAAAATACATTTCAAGATGAAGATATCAAGAAGGCCAGAAAGAAGAAATGGCAAGCAGGACAGCTTTGAAAGCTACAAGTTGGATTTAAATACTTTAAAAGAAAATACATAATAGATATCTGCAGTTTCACATACAAAATAAAATACATTTTCTAGCATTGCCTTTTCATTGGTGAATATACCCAATAAGCAATATTGTCACACTTCCCAGACTTTGCCCTCAGACATTCAAAGAGCAATCAACTCTTGGGGAGTTATCAAATCATTATATTTGAACAGGAGTCTGGTGATCTCCCAGGTCAGGTAGGGCATTTGGGCACTGAAACCAGCAAAGATTTCAGCAATAAAGGTGCCACCCACCTTTTACCAAAAATCC
Organism: Monodelphis domestica; assembly: GCF_027887165.1. Lineage (NCBI taxonomy): Eukaryota > Metazoa > Chordata > Mammalia > Didelphimorphia > Didelphidae > Monodelphis > Monodelphis domestica. The sequence goes on from NC_077229.1 coordinate 450,631,186, forward strand.
AAACTGTCTCCAAACAAATGGCTTGTGCTTAAGAGTCAGGGAATATGATAGCCCCTTTCACATCAGCCTGGTGCTATTTCTGGCCATCCACATTAGGATGTGAAAAGTCATCATGATTCCAGCAATCTGGGGTGAGGGAAATTAGGAAAGTTTCATAAGAGATGCCTGCAAATATTGGGGGGGGTTACATAATTTTTTTTAAAAGTTGTATTGATACCTTTTGATTTTTATTGTTCTTTGTAAACACACACACACACACACACACACACACACACACACACACTTTTAAATCCTCCTTTTTAACAAAGGAAAACACTTCAGCCTAACTGAGCTGAACATTTCTTGGCCCAACGACCTATAACAATAGGCTCTAGGAGACCCCAATTCTCCATCCAGAAAAGAGCAAATAGATTTCATTATCTCTTTTCCAGGACCAAGAGGGGCCATTACCATTCATCTGAGTTCAACATCCTTTGAATGTTGCTTTCATCTCCATTTGTAGAATGTCCCTTATTCTCCTGGTTCCGCTTACTACACTATATCAGTTCACACAAGTCTTTGTGACTGTGTCCTTTACTCTCCTGGTTCTACTTACTACACTGTATTAGTTCACATAAGTCTTCTTATCTTTCTCCAAATGTTTCATATTAGGTGTTTATATTCACTCCCCAACCAATGGAGACCTCTTTTTTTTTGTATTTTATTTTATTTTTTTATTTGAATTAATTTATTTAGTCAATTTAGAACATTATTACTTGGTTACAATAATCACATTATTTCCCTCCCTCCCCTCCACCCACCCTCCTGGCAGACAACGCGCAATTTCATTGGTATTACTTATGTCCTTGATCAGAACCTATTTCCATGTCATTGGTGTTTGCACTAGGATGTTCATTTAGAGTCTACATCCCCAACCATATCCCCTCGATCCATGTAATCAAGCAGTTGTTTTTCTTCTGTGTTTCTGCTCCCACAGTGTTTCCTCTGAATGTGGATAGTGTTTCTTCTCATAGATCCCTCCGGGTTGTTCAGGATCACTGCACTGCCACTAATGGAGGAGTCCATTACATTCAATTGTACCACAGTGTATCAGTCTCTGTGTACAATGTTCTCCTGGTTCTGCTCCTTTCACTCTCCATCAATTCCTGGAGGTCTTTCCAGTTTACATGGAATTCTTCCACTTTATTATTCCTTTGAGCACAAAAGTATTCCATCACCAACATATACCACAATTTGTTCAGTCATTCCCCAAATGAAGGGCAGCCCCTCATTTTCCAAATTTTGGCCACCACAAGGAGCATAGCTATGAATATTCTTGTACATGTCTTTTTCCTTATTATCTCTTTGGGGTACAAACCCAGCAGTGCTTTGACTGGATCAAAGGACAGACAGTCTTTTAGTGCCCTTTGGGTATAGTTACAAATTGCCCTCCAGAATGGTTGGATCAATTCACAACTCCAACAGCAATGCATTAATGTCCAAACTTTGCCACATCCCCTCCAGCAGTCATTACTTTCCTTTGCTGTCATGTTAGCCAATCTGCTGGGTGTGAGGTGATAACTTCAGAGTTGTTTTGATTTGTATCTCTCTGATTATAAGAGATTTAGAATAATTCTTCAAGTGCTTATTAATAGTTTTGATTTCTTTAACTGAAAATTGCCTATTTGTGTCCCTTGTCCATTTATCAATTGGAGAATGGCTTGATTTATTGTACAATTGGTTTAGTTCTTTACAAATTTGAGTAATTAGACTTTTGTCAGAGGTTTTTGTTATGAAGAATGTTTCCCTATGAAGAATGTTTCCCAATTTGTTACCTCCCTTCTAATTTTGGATGCATTAGTTTTGTTTGTACAAAAACTTTTTAATTTGATGTAATCAAAATTATTGATTTTACATGTTGTGATTTTTTTCTAGCTCTTGCTTGGTTTTAAAGTCTTTCCTTTTCCAAAGATCTGACATGTATACTATTCTGTGTTCACTTAATTTGCTTATAATTTCAATGGAGATGTCTTTTATTTCGAGGGGCATCTTTGCTCCCATGAAAATTGCCTATAGATCCTAAAAGCAGTTTGTTTTATTGAAGAAAAGTTTGCTTTTCCTTTCTCAATTATTTTTGCCTACATGTACTAGTAGCTCCATGGTCCAGACAGCTACTGTTTACATTGTTTATCATGGGTTTGTTTTTTCCCTAGTCCAGGTGCCCTTTTGTTTTCCTTTCTATACCCACACCTTGTGTGACCTAGGCAATTGGGTAGTGGGATAAGCTTTGGATACCACAATTTTTTTACATTGTGCTTTTGAAAAGTAGTAGCTTATATGGCTATTCATTGAGGGGGGTTAAGCAGAATTGGCATTATTCTGTTTTCTCTTATAGTGAGGAGTGAGGGAAAGAGGAACAGATTGAGAATCTGCTCATTTTCAGGGAAGATTCCTCTGCAACTTTCATTTCCCATATTTTTTGTCTTTTTACTCTAGCTTACTGGAACTCCATCCTTTCTTAATGCCTTGGAGATGGTAATAGATGAGGAAGGGAGAAATTCACACTGTCTGGTCAGGGTTTTGTGGGTTATTTAATCAATAGAGCCCAGTCAGTATTGATTCTCATTTCCAAAGGGGCCACCAGAAAGAGAACTCTGACTGGTCCTTAGCTTTGGGTTCAATAATAGCTTAGGAAACAGCTCAGAGAGCATTTTGACTTTCAGACCTTCCAAGAGCTCTGCACAGTTCAATTTTGCCTGGAACATGTCTTTAGTTTAAATTGAGGCATGTGCTAATTAAAACCTCCCAATCCCTAAGGAAAATATTGTAACAATAAGAATTGTTTTTAATAGAGACAAAAAACTGGGGAGCTTGGGTCATGGTTGGGATGGGAAGGGGAGGTTTTTCTGGGTTGGTTGATTTATTTAATATCTGAAGCAGATCTCTCCATTTGGCCTTGGCCTCTCTAAAGATCTTAATAAGTAGGTAGCTGGAGGGGACTAGTGTCTTTGAAAAGAGTCCTACTCTCAACTCAGGCCCATCTGCCCTGAGTGCCTCTGCCTGTGACTAATGCCCAGCTGGATTCGAGCCCAGTCTTGACCCTGTCAGACTAATGCAGGATACTAGTCATTGTCCTTTAAATTGTAGAATGCATTGGCCATTTGAATTGGATAATTAAGAGAATTATTGCTGGAAGGAAGTTTAGAATCCAACACCATTCTCTACCTGAATTTCTTGATAAGAAAACGGGACCAGAGGTTAAATGATTTCTCCAAGTTATTGGACTATTAATACAACTATTAAATGGTAAAGGCAAGACTCAAAGATCATAGGATCCTGGATTTAAAGTTGAATTTTAGACATTGAATCAAACATTTTACAATTGAATAAACTGAGTCTGAGAGCCATACAGGTAGAAAGTGCTGAGACAGAATTCAAACCCAGGTCTTCTCCTGACTCCAGGTTCAGTCTCCAAGTCCCATCTCCAAGTCTCCTAATTCCTAGTCTTCTATTTTTCCTACTATAACACTGTGCCTCCTAAAGCAAAGTTTGTTTCACTTTTAAATAGGATTATTTGATTTCCTATGTAGTATTCAGCTGCTGATTATTTCTTTTAAATATCATTTAGATTCAGCATATCCTAGCAAAATGAACCTGGGCATGTCAGAAACCCTCAATGTTCTAGACTGCTTGTGTCAAACCCAAATAGAAATAGATCTCCCTGTGGGCTATGTATTGACTTAGAAAACCACAAAATCATATTATCTACATTTTATTATATTTTTATTCATTTTGTTGAATATTTCCCAGTTACGTTTTAATCCAATTTGGGCCAAATGGATAGCATGTTTCATGCTATCCGAGTGTCAACTCGGTCTTAAAGAAGGTGCCAACATCCACTGAGAGAGGGAATCCCTCTCCCCATAATTCCTTATATCAGTGAAATCCCAGGTTTTAGTCCCTAACTTTGCCATTTTAAAATGGACTCTACAAAAGATTATTCAGTCCTTTTCAGTTGTGTCCAATTTTCATGACTCCATTTGGGGTTTTCTTGGCAATGATACTGGAGTAGTTGCAAATTTCTTTCTCCAGTCCATTTGACAGATGAAGAAACTGAGACAAACAGGGTTAAGTAACTTGTCCAGGGTAACATAGCTATTAAATGTCAGAGGCCAGATTCGAACTTGGAAAGATGAGTCTTCCTGCCTCCAGGTCCAGCACTCTATCTACTATTCCACCTACCTAAAAGGATTAGACTCTGTTAAATTATGAAATATTTGAAAGTACAATATAATGAAGGAATTGAGCACTGGAATGGGAATGAGGAAGACCTGAGTTTAGAATCCTATTACAGACACTAACTGAAGAATCCTGGGTAAGTCTCTGGTTTAAAGCTGGAAGAGACCTTATTAGGGACCATCTAGTTTTACCCTGCCATCCTCCGTTGCATATAGAAAGTAACCAAAGCCCAGAGAGAAGTTATGTGAATTACTGAAGTGTAATTCTAACCCAAGGTCCTCTGACTGTGTATTAACACACTTTCCACTGGACTTCTGACTTTAGAGAAGGGATCCCAGCTTAAGGAAGAGATGGCCGCAGTATCTTCTGACTAAGAACCCTTCCAAGGTGAAAATCCTGGGACTGAGAACCAGTAGACCCTTGACAGAATGTTGTGTTTCTGTTCAAGAGTCCTGTTCTACAAGATGTCCTTTTTTTCCCTTTTCCTCTCTCATGTAACATGACCCTCTTAGGTTACAGAACAGATACATGCTGAAGGACCGGAGAAGACTGGTTCATTCATTTATCCAACAAAGATTTATTTATATAGTTATGTCTTGGGGGGAGGAGTTCTGTGGGAAGTGGAGAGAAGAGGCACTTGAGAAGGATCTGAGAGAAGTTCCTGATGATGCCGATTTCTTCTGGCAGGACTGTTAATAATAGCTGACATTTTCATAACACTTTACACTTTCAAAGCACTCCTAAGTCACTAACTCATTTAATCCTCCCAACCCAGTGAGAGAGGTAGCAAGTGCTAGGATCACCAAGGGCACCCACACAATGATCTGGTACAATCTCTAGCTTTACAAATAAGGAAACTGAGATCTCAATAGGGTTCAGCCCCCCAGAATTTGTTGGGGTTTTTTGAGGTCTAAGGTTGTCATTATATTTTTTAAATGAATTAATTGATTTTTAAATATTTTTATTTATTTTATATATAATTTAAATATTTTTAATTTAAATTTTATTTATTTAAATTTGAATTTTAATATTTAAATATAAATGATTCATGTTCTCTCCCTCTCTTCTTCCTTCTCCTCTCCTGGAGCTGACAAGCAATTCCACTGGGTTGCACATATGTGATAACATATGTGATACCTAAGCCCCCCAGAATTTGAACTGAAGCCTTTGACTCCAAGTTGGTCTTTCTTTCCCCAGTACAAAATTGCCTCTTGCCTCCTATGCCTCGTTTTAAGGGCAAGGAGGCTATGATGTAGAAAACCTTAAGTCACTTGCCTAAACCACCTACGTATTGAGTGGCAGGACTAAGTCCCTGACTTAGCTTTTCATCAGCCTTCCACCTGCAAAGATGAGAATGTTTGGTGTCACCAAAGCAAATGTTATGATTTCCTTTTAGGGTTGTTGTTGAGTCTTTTCGGTTGTGTCCCAACTCTTTGTGAACCCACTTGAGGTCTTCTTGATGAAGATTCTAGAGTGGTTTGCAATTTCCTTCTCCAGCTCATCGTACAGATAAGAAAACGGAGGCAAACAGGGTTAAGACTTGCCCAGGATTACAGGGCTTGTGTCTGAGGCCAGATTTAAATTCAAGAAATGAGTCTTCCTGACTTCAGGTCTGACTGGCTATCCCCGAGGCCCCCTAGCTGCCTGCGCTCATAGGGGTCCCGCAGGGAATCAGATGAACTAGTTAGGGACTAGTACCCCAGGGCACCCAGGGAACACTGAAGGACTGTTTAAGACAACTCCCCCTACACACTGGGGAGAGATGAATCGTTTTGAGGGAGTAAGGGAGGGGGCAGGAGGAGGCTGAGGAAGGACAGGGTTGATCATTCACATGAAACTAAATTATTAGATTTCCAACCTGCCCTCTGGGAAAGTGAGGAATGAATGACTCCTCAGTGTTTTGGAAAAATTCAAATCCCAAGCAGTCAGAATTGAGATTTCCAACTGGAGCAGGTACAAAGTGTGAAGCTTTCCTCAGGTCATGGGACTTTTAGTTCATTCAGGGGGCCAGTAGGTCTTTGTGGTCTCATCTGGAAAGAGTCACTAACTCACTGTGTCACCTTGGCAAGTCAGCTGATTACCCCGTGTCTTAGCACCCAGCCCAGCTGCAGGAGGGGTTGAAAGCAGGACCTCACTGAAACCAGATGCTGCCTCTGTGCAGGGCTTTCAGCAGTAAATAATATCTTATATACTTTGTTCCTGGCAGCAGACACTAAAGTTTCATGGAGTATGAACTGTTATAACCCCCTGTTTTCACTTGCTTCTAAATTTCTGGAAATTTCTCCTTTGGGCTTGAATTTTTCCGTGCTTGGTCTCAGCCCAAAGCTTTTTGGAAAGTTTGATTAAAATCCACTCAGCTGTTTTTGCTGAGTTACAGAAGAATATGGGAGAATGTAGTGTTTTTCTGATCCTAAAAGCAACTTCAGATGCTCCTTGCCCTTATAGGCTTCAAAATGGTGGAAACAAAATGTTTCCAAATTTGACACAGTTTACTCTGGAAATTCATGGCATTTAATGATGCAAGGGACCTTTTTGATCATCCAGTCCATCTCTTTGCCTTCAAGTAGGACCACGCAGAAACCACACGAGAGAGGAAAGGTCCTATCTCATTTTAAAGACTTCTCATGGGAAGATGCCACACCCCCCCCTCAGGAATCCCTCCCAGGTTACTAGTAAGCAACCTCAGTTACTATAATTCCTTCAGCCTTTTTTGGCACCTGGCTGTGTGTTTTCAGGCCCTCATCCAAACCATACTTCATGTCTGGATGTAGGCATGCACCTCTTCTGCATTTGGAATCAAGGTTGACCATGAATGCTGATACTTGAAGATCCGCCAACAGCCCATACACTTTTGATCCAGAGGTGTGGTTATTCTAGTTGGAAATTTTCCATGTTGTGGTTGGGCCTCGAGTTATCTTTTATTTTAGAGAATGTACAGAAGTTCTTAAGGAGTAATCCCAAACCAACTCAAATAATTCTTTCCTTGGAGTTTCCATCTACCAAGGTTTAGACTCTAAGTGGACGACAGACTCCTGCACATGGAAGACTTAATTCAAGCAGTTGTCAGCAACTATTAATTAGGCTCTCCTGGGGCATCCTGAGGTTCTGTGAGTTGGTGATTGAGCATTGTGGGTGTCTCAGTGTGAGGTCTGGCTCAAGGGAGCATGTTTACGATGCTGTGGTTATTGAGTGAGAAAAGTAGAAAGGGGGTTGAAAAAAACAGGGGTTGGATCACGTCCATGATATGGGAAAGAAGGGGAGATGGGAAGAGGAAGAATCATCGGGGAATAAATATCTGGGAGAAAAAGTATTCCAGCGCAGACCTTCTGAGCCAATTCTTTGCTTAGAGTAGATACAAGGAAGGCCTCTATGTGTGCAAACTTGTGGCTCATCCTTGGATCTATGGAAAGTGGGCAGAAGCTGAGGCTCTTGCTTGTATAGACTGGCCACAGAAGGTATGGCATGAAGGGGTATTAACATTTGGGAACTGTGATGAAAAAGCTTTGGCAGCTCTGGATATCAGATGGGCACCGTTCTTTATAGTGGTCTTTTATTATAGTGGTTATAGCGGTGTACACACGGAAGAAGAGTGTGCCCAGGAAGTGCAAATAAAACCACAGTTTTTAAAGGAGCATAATAAGGGTCTGCCTGTGTGGGTTCCTATCATTATTGCTGTATCACTAAAGGACTTATTGGCTCAGTTAGAGCATTAATAAGGCCACCATCAAACATCCAGTAACTTTCTGGGTTGGTTGGCTTAACTTCCTCCAAGAGCTGTAGACTGGACTCTTCACCCATCCCGCGCTCTCCGAAATAGTTGCTTTTGGTCAAGAAGAGACAGTCAGGAGAATATGGATTTCAGAAAGTGTCTTACCACTACTGTTGGGAAAACAATTCAGTGTGTATTTATTGTTCATTGGGGATCATAAGCTCCTAGCTTTAAAGATAGAAGGGAATTAGGATTAGCTGTTAGGGGTCTGGGAAGCTGAGAAATGGGTTATTTACAGTGAAAAGAGGACAGCCATGGCATGATACTAATCACAAAATCATATTTTATTTTATCCTCATCTTTCCCTGATTTTCCCCAGTTCCTGATAGCAACAAGACTTGATGGAAAGACTACTGGGCTGAGAATCAAAAGACTCAAAGCTGAGTCTCTATGGACATTGCCTTTCTGTTTAAGTGATGCTGAGCAGGTCACTTATCCTTGAGAGGTTAAACCTCAGTTCTCGCCTCTTAAGATGGAGGTCACACTGGCCCTGTTCATCTCACCAGCTTATCATGAGGAAAGTGTTTGAGGGGAATATAAAATTGGGAGCTATTATTGACATAGTAGCCCAACACTGTAAAGGCCTGAAGGAAGCTTCTAGGCAGGTTTCCCTCCCTTTGGTTTTTTCAGTTACTTTTGTGGTTGTTGTTATTCAGTCATTTCGATCAGCTCCAACATTTCCTGACCCCCTTTGGGTTTCTCTCGGCAAAGTTACTGGAGTGGTTGGCCATTTCCTTTTCCAGTTCATTTTACAGATGAGGACACTGAGGCAAATGGAATTCAGTGACTTTCCCAGGGCCACACAGCTAGTGTCTGAGGCCAGATTTTATCTAGATTAGTCTTCCTGCCTCCAGAGCTCTATCCACTACACCACCCAGCTGCCCTAGGTTACTTTAGCAAATGGTGGTTATGCACTTACTGTTAAGTGCTTGCTTCATCCTTGTTTCTGTACTTTAAAGGGCTATGATCTTATCAGTGTGAATATTCCTTTCACAAATGAAGTCTACATCTCCTTAAAGAATGAGTTGCTAGTGGGGGCAGCTGGGTAGCTCAGTGGATTAAGAGCCAGTCCTAGAGACGGGAGGTCCTAGGTTCAAATCTGGCCTCAGCCACTTCCTAGCTGTGTGACCTTGGGCAAGTCACTTAACCCCCATTGCCTAGCCCTTACCAATACACAGTATTGACTCCAAGATGGAAGGTAAGGGTTTAAAAAAAAAAAAGAATGAGTTGCTAGTCCCTGAATGTTGCTGTGACTGAAAACTCTGTCATCCTGGGGGCAGCAAATTAGAGTGGGACCATGGGTCCATACCACAAGCCTCTTCAGCTTGTTCATAGCTCCCAAAGCCTGGGCTTTGTTAACACAGCCTTGAGGAGCTCATGGTAACCTTCAGCCCTTGCTGAGGGATCAGAATAGTGTGTTAGAGCAGCTGGGCGAGCAGGAAGAATCTAGACAAGGTTTATGTTCTCAGTGAGTTTACAGGCTGTCAGTGAGGCTGTGTCATGAGCACAAAGAACAATAAATAATACAGAATACTAGATGTAAATGCATTAGAAAGATGCAAAATTAGATGGAGTAAAGAAAGATTAGTGGAGAAACTCCTGTCCACCCAAACTCAGACAGTTTGACAGCAATGTGACTCCCATCCTTAATAGTCAAAGAAAGACAAGATTTCTGATAGACCGAGAGATCTGTGAATCAATAACATAATGAAGTTTGCAGGGGAAAATCTTCAAAGAAAAAGTTAGGAAGAAGGTTCTCAAATATTTGTTCATAGACTCCTTTGGCAGTCTGATAAAGTTTCCTCCTTAGAATAATGTTTTTAATGCAAAAAATAATTTATATTGAATTATAAAAATAATAAGTATAGTTGAAAGATATATTTGCATATTAATATGATATATAAATATATAATTATATCATAATATCTGCGTATATACTATATGTGCTATCTTTATGTATATATATACTATCTATAGTATTTATGGTATGTATGTATCTATAGTATATCTATCTATCTAGATATATTCAGCCCTAAATATATTTATATCTAGTTAGATAGATGGACAGATGAACAGACAGATGGATGGGTGGTTGGATAGATAGATAGATAGATAGATAGATAGATAGATAGATAGATAGATAGATAGATAGATAGATAGATGGATAGATAGATGGATAGATAGATGGATAGATAGATAGATAGATAGATAGATAGATAGATAGATAGATAGATAGATAGGTGGATAGATAGATAGGTGGATAGATAGATAGATAGATAGATAGATAGATAGATAGATAGATAGATAGATAGATAGATGGATAGATAGATGGATAGATAGATGGATAGATAGATAGATAGATAGATAGGTGGATAGATAGATAGGTGGATAGATAGATAGATAGATAGATAGATAGATAGATAGATAGATAGATAGATAGATGGACAGATAGATAGGTAGGTAGGTAGATGGTGTGTGTGTGTGTGTATTCCCAACCAAATTCATAGATGCTGAAATCTCCAGGTCTCAAACCCCGACATTAGAGTGTTTGAGAAGAATTCAGAGATCTCCAATCAATCAGAAAAGAGTTTCCCTCTCCACACTTAGCTCATTCCATTATTGTTCCTTGGGAAAATCACCTCAGGCTTGGGCAGGAGGGTGATTCCACTGACTAGATGGATGAGAGAGGCTTTATCAGGATATTTCTGCCTCAGCTATAGTTCTCAAAGCTGCCCCACTAGTGAGACCAAGACTGTCTTTTCCAATTTACTTTGGACAGATTATCTCACCACTCTTCTCCATGGTAGGATTTTGGTATTTTGGCTTCTTCATCTTCCAGATTAAATGTTCATATTCAGGAGTAGCTAGATGGTTCAGTGGCTATAAAGCCAGGTCTGGAGAGGAGAGGTCCCGGGTTAAAATCTGGTCTCAGATACTTCCTAGCTATGTGATCCTGGGCAAGTCACTTAATCCCAATTGCCTGGCCCTTGCCGTTCTTCTGCTTTGGAACCAGTATTTCATATTGACTCTAAGACAAAAGGTATAGGATTTTTAAAAAGTGTTTATATTCAACTGAAAGAGTCTTCCTTTAATCACTGCCATGAAGCTCTCCTTCCTTCCAGATTTTGAAGCTGTATCATCCATGGAAAGGCATGATCTGTCTCTAGAACCATGAAATCATAGAATATTTAAGTCAGGAGGAATCTTAGGAATCATTTGGTCCATTGCCTTCATTTATTAGGAGATCTGCCCCACTGTTTCCCATCCAGCACAGTGTCTTGCTTTTAGAGATCATACTTCCTTATCAGAATCATCTCCCGCAGATGAAGAAAACAGTTCTCTGTTTGCTCTTGTTAATGATTTTCATCTGCCCCTGGTCTGTTTCTGCTCACCGAGTAGATTTTGCTTGGTTAAAGTAGAGAACTAAAGATTTAAAACTTTTAAGTGCATCATTTTCACATGGCTTAAAGAGAGTGGTTTCTTTTTAAGTAAAATGTCTTCCCTTCTTCGGATTTGTTGAGGAAATCATTTATAGATGAGGAGGAAAAATTGATGTCTCCTTTTAGCCAACATATGTGCCAGGCATTGGGCTGAGTACTTTATAACTTATTATCTCATTTAATATTCACCACAACCCTGGGAGGTAAGTGTTATTATTATCTCTATTTTACAGATGAGGAAATTAAGGCAAAAACAGGTTATATGACTTGCCCAGGGTCTTACAACTAGGAAGTATGTGAGATTGAATTTGAACTCAGCTCTTTCTGATTCTAGACCTGGCACTCTATGCAGTGAGCAATCCTAACTACAGAAGATAGCACTAAACGTATTCAGAATTTAATTACACAATCGGCTTTGTCCATTCTAAGCTGTCAAAACTTTGCAAAAACAATTTCTCTTTGGAAGTCTGTCTGGGGAGGTAAGAAAAGAAATGTCAGCATGACTGCCATCTTTATCATTTTAGACACTTGATTGTAGCCAGGTCTGAGAAATCGTCGCCTTTATCAGAAGATATTTTCAAAGGGGAAAGGTCCAAGCCCCATGTTATTCCCTGAGCTTGACACTGGGCATTATGAATTTCCAAAAAGCATTTACTATAGAGGGAGGGTGGATGGAACATTTACAAAAAAATTCCAGGGCCAAAATAAACATCCTATTATTCCCTAGTTTTCTATTGTGCAAAGGAAAACATCCCTGCCATTATTGTACTAAGGGGACCCATATTACCAGCTCTGGAAGGAGAAGCCAGTGACTGATGAAGGCACATTGTGACAAGGGTGGTGCAAAGTTTACAGCCAAAATTCTATCAACACAAGGAAAAAAACACATTTATAGGTTTTTTCTTGTCTCCTTTTTAAAAATTTAATTTAAAAAACTTATAATAACTGGAAGGCGGCATGGCATAGTGGAAAGAATGCTGGATATATCCGCATTCATATCCTGACTCAACCTTACAGAGATGGAGTTAGAAATCTCTAGCCATTCTATTGTTGTTCAATCAATTCTGTCATGTCTGATGCTTCATGACCCTATGGGGATGAGGTGGGGAGATTCTTGTCTCAGTTTCCCCATCTGTCAAATGAATCAGAGAAGGAAATGGCCAACCTGCGGTATCTTTGCCAAGAAAACCCCAACAAGAGTCATAAAGAGTTGGATATGACTGAACAACAATTCAAAGGTTTTTTTAAATAATTTAAGCAATTTACCTATGATCAGTTAACTAATAACTAGCAGTGGAAGAATCTGAATCCAGGTCTCTACTCCAATGCTAGCCTTCATTCTACCATACCACTGATAATAATATTTACACTATCTCACAGGATTTCTTAGAGGAAAACATCAAAATAGAAGCTATTTCTGTTTGGGGGTCAGACTTCCTTGTACCAAGGCAGGAGGAGACTTGCTCTGCAATTTATACTCTCAGAGCAGAAGTTCTGAGTTTTTCTTGGGTCATGGACCTGCTGAAGAGGGCAGCTGTGTGGCTCAGTGGATAGAGAGCCAGGCCTGGAGTGGGGAAGACCTGGATTCAAATCCTGCCTCAGATCCTTCTTACTGTGTGACCCTGGGCAAGTCACTTAACCCCAATTGTCTAGCCTTTACTACTTCTCTGTCTTGGAGCTGATATTTAGTATTGATCCCAAGATGGAAGACGAGTTTAAAAAAGAAAGATGCCTATGATGACGAAGGGCATCAATTACCTTGAAATATGTTTTAAATAGAATCATCAAAAATAGCCTCTAAAAGTTCCTGGGCCCGGTGGAAGACCCCCTGGGTTGGCATTCCTCCAGGCAGGTGCGTGGGACACGTGGCAGCCGGCTCTGTCCCCTGCCTGCCTCTCCTCCCATAGCAGAGGGTCCTCCTGAAAACACTGTTGAAGGCTACGGAGGACTCCTTGGATTCTTCTATTGGATCCTGTGAGGTCAGGCGGCCAGTAATGAGCAGAGATTGGACTTGAACCCAGGTCTCTGGCTCCAAGGCCACGGCGCTCAAGAGTACTGAAACAGAAAAAACAGTAACACCTCATTGCTTCACATTTTCCTGCTCTGGCCACGTCCTCTTTTTAAGCCCTCCCCTTCCATCTTGGAGTCCACACCGCATAGAGGTTCCAAGGCAGAAGAGCAATGGAGGCTGGGCAATGGGGGCGAAGGAAGGGCCTGCGGCCAGAACTGAACCCAGGCCTGGATGTCCATCCACTGAGCCACCCAGCTGGCCCACTTGGTTTGCATCTTGGTCAAAGCAACTGAGCACCGCATCCAAACGCACTCAGAGTAAATTTCAGAACATTCTAATTTAAACAACATCAGGCCTTCCCCCATTTGGTCTTCTTTTCTCCGTCCCTTCCTTCCCTTTCTTGGCCAATAAGAACTTAGGTGATAACGTGTGGAGGCCGGTTGTATGGAGGAAAGGGCCCGGATGGGGTGCTGTAGGGAGGACCTGGCCTCCGCGCGGGCGGCCAGAGGCAGAGGGGTAGTAAGACGGACAGAAAGCTCGGTCTAGAGGGGGAGACGCGCGTTCAGATCTAGCCCCAAACGTGCTGCGTGGCCTTCAACGAGTCATTTCGCCGCTGCCTCCTAATGTAACACAGAGACGAGCTGGAGCCCCTCCTAGATCAAACGTAGTCATGTTTTCATAGTGCCTAGAGAAGGGCCTGGCCTCCCTCCTGCCTGCCTTGTCTGTCAAGGGAAGGGTCTGGACTCTGGCTCCCCCCCCCCCACACTTTTATACATGGTGTCTCCATCCTCCACCCATGGCATCCTGACCCCCGGGCCAAACGGCAGCTTCTGCCCTGATAGGACAGGAACCAAATTAAAATAAAGCAAGTGACGTCAAATTCATTCATTGAAATGAATCAGAATCCCCTCCTCCCCAGCGCTCTGCAGGCCAGCCTAGACGGGCCTCTTCTCCTGCCTCCGCGGCTCACCTGGAGAGCGTCCTCCAACCGAGGACGCGCTGGTGAGCTCTTGGCTGCTTCCATCCACCCCAAGACGCGTGCACCAGAGGGAAAAGGTTAAATGTCTGCCAGCGATAATTACTTAAACCCTGACGGGGACCCAGAGCCTGCAGAGGGGAGGATCCAAGGAAAGGAAAAAAGGCTCCCTTCAAGGACCTTACATTCTCATTAATATAACAATGCACCATTTAGAGATAATCTAATGATAGAGAAGATACGACCATCTATTATAATGTAATATATAATAATAATATAATCCATTACAATGCTACCTAGAGCTTTAGAGTTTGCAGAGCCCTTCCCAGATACCGTCTCATTTTTTCCTCACATCTAGCCTAAGAGAGAGGTGCTATTATTATCCCCGTTTTATAGATGAGGAAAATGAGGTAAAGCAGCCTGCGTAGAGTCACACAGCCAAAAAGTTTGTGAGTCACATTTGAACTCACATCTTCCTGACCATCTAGTAACACGGTAACCGTGGGGCAGCGAGGTGGTGCAGAAGGTCGAGTACCGGACAATTGCAAACTGTGTGACCCTGAGCAAGTCACTTCACGCTGTGTGCCTCAGTTTCCTCCTCTTTAAATGAGTCAGAGATGGAAATGGCCAACCACTCTGGTGTCTTTACCAAGAAAACCCCACATGGCATCATGAAGAGTCAGACAGGAATGGAAACAACTGAACAGCAACCACAAAGTGACGTCATGTACATTATGCCAGAGAGCGACGTGGGGAAAGCAAAGCCTGGAGGTTGGGAAGACAAGGAGATGCCCCGACCCTCCCTCCCTCCGCTGTGCCGCATGCCCTCCCGACCCACCCAGGGATCCTTCGGGGGGCGGCAGGCACCCGAGTGCAGGTATCCATGTGGAATCGAGCCGTGTTTCCCCAGACTCGGGGGCCGCCAATTCCGTGGCCCGGGACACCTGGGGAGGCAGCAAGTGGCAGAGCGTGGACAGAGAAGCCGGAGGCGTGTGGCTTCTTAGCCTCAGTGGGCACACGAGGAATAGATTGCCAGAGGCGCTGAGCAGAAGGCTGCCTCGGGCGCTGGTAAGCTGTGTGACAGGGGAAGCCTCATTCACCTCTGAGCCTCATTTCACTGAACGGACACTTCTGCAGTCATTTTTAGGCTTGTCTGACCTTCTGACCCCATGTGGGTCCTTTTTGGAAAGATACCAGAGTGGTTTGCCTTCCTTCTCTAGCTCATTTTACAGGTGAGGAAACTGAGGCAAAAAGATGTTTAATGACCTCATTTGGAGTTTTCTTGGCAGAGGTACTAGAGTGGTTTGCCATTTCCTCCTCCGGTTCATTTTACAGTTGAGGAAACTGAGGCACACAGGGTGAAGTGGCTTGCCCAGCGTCTAAGATCGGATTTGAACTCATGAATATGTGAGATTTCCTCAATTCCGAGTCCTCTTGCTGTATTCACTACACCAACTAGCTGCGCTGTGGACTGACACAGCGCGGTCCTTGTCAAGCTCTGCCTTGTATGCTATTGATTCGGCCTCCTCGCGATCGCAGCATCTAGAACTAGAAAGGGCCTCCGTGAAACTGAGAAGTTAGCACACTCTGCAGGTGTGTTCATGGACCGGCTCCACATCCCCTTGTCCCCCAGGAACTTGGCTTGTCCTGTCCAGCCTCCCCCCGGTGCATGGCAAGCTTCACGGGGTGGTGGGGAGGCTCGGAGAAGACAATTCATGCAAAGCATTCTGGGTAAAAATGTGCGCTATTATGACTGTGGCTGGTCCGTCCGTGCTTCGTTAGCCAGATGGGGGCTGTGAGGAATGTTTCAGACTAAATGGAGCATCGCGCGATCCGGTCTGGCATCTCGGACGTTCTTGGAGCTCTGTTGAGCTGCCTCCGCGCAGATCTGCGTGTAGCTGACCGAGCAGATCTTCAAGAGGACGTGCCTCCTCTCTGCATAAGCAGCTCCCTCGCTGTTGGCCTCTCCGAAAAGCTCTTCTCGGGGAAGCTCCATGGCCAGGCTGCTCAGTAGAGTGCGTGTCGGCACGGCGCTCCTCGGGACTTGGCATAAATCGTGATCGGGCTGCATGGCTTCCCAGGGCTTCCGCTGCTGGTTAATGGCAGAGGCTACAGAATAGAGTCAGGCATAAGTTACTGTCCCCAGCTCCGTTTCCCAAATCCCTAAATGGCTGTTTTGATTTCTCATCTTTCTAAACAAGGAAGGGATGATGAAATAGAAGATTTCTGGGTACCGCGTTATGCTTCTCTAGCCTTGCCAGGCTCAAACTCCTTGGGAAATCTGTGTTAAAGAGTCATTAACTCGCATGCAAAGTAAACACGAGGCAAAGTTCTTTTAAAGAGAATTCACCACATCTTAAGAGCACCAGTTTTAGAAAAACGATACACCGTGTTTAAAATGCCATGAATTCATGAGTTTTTCAAGTAATTTTTTTCTGATGTGCTTTGATTTTATATCGCCCCATCTATCCAAATATGTCCCTACTTTCTTCCCTTCTGAGAGATATCCATCATACTCTCCACTGCCGTAGAAGGAACTGACAGTCTGACTGTAGATTGAAGCATACTATTCTTCACTTTATTTCTTCCATGAGCTTTTCTCTAGCATAAGCAAAAAAGTGTCTTGTTTCACAACACGACAAATGTGGAAATATGCATTGTATGCTAACACATGTGTGACATATCATATTACCCTTCCTCTTGGAGAATGGGAAGGGGGAGGAAGGAAGGAGGAAAAGAATATGGATTACATGTCAGAAGACGATTATTAAAGATTATATTAAGGGAGGCAGCTGGGTGGCTCGGTGGGTTGCAAGTCAAGCCTGGAAACAGAAGGTCCTGGGTTCAAATATGATCTTAGACCTTGCTGTGTGACCCTGGGCAAGTCACTTCAGCCCAATTGCTGAGCCTTTAACACTCTTCTGCCTTGAAACCAACACTTAGTATTGATTCTTAGGCAGAAAGTAAGGACTAAAAAAAAAAAAGCCCTGCTTTCAGGAGAAAGTCTGGTGTTGTTAAAATCACTACGGAATTTTCCCCGACTTCCCTGACTGTATCATATTGTACTTGTCATTTCTTATAGCATAATTATATTCTTTTATATCTATATTCTATAATTTGTTCAACCATTCATCAATTGATGCACACACCCTCTTTGTTTTCGGTTCTATGCTAAAACAAAAGTTCTGAACTCTTTTTTTCCATCTGGGCACTGTCCCACTGTCTGATCTCTGAGGTGTATCCTCAGTAGTGGCGTATTGCTGCACCAAAGGATAAACAATATTTAGTGACTCTGGGGATATAGTTCCAAAATACTTTCCAGAATAGTTGGCCCCATTCACAGCTCCATCAACAATGCATTAGAGTTCCTGTTCTTCCCCAGCCCCTCCAGCCATTGTCATTTCCCTTGTTTTTCATCTTAGCCAGTCTGTTGGCTGTACAATAGAACCTCAGAGTTGATTTATTTTTTATTTCTCTAAGTATTTTGGAGCATTTTTTTGCATATTGTTGTTGATGATTTGGATTTCTTCGCTTTAAAGTCTTTGTTCATTTATCTAGTAGGGTTATATATTTGTAACACTTATTTATCTGTCTTGCATATTAGTCCTGTAGCAGACAAGTGCTGTAAAATTTTGTTCATATGATGTATTGACCTTTCTTGCTTTTGTTTGTACAAAACCTTTTCAGTTTGACTGAATCAAAATTGTTCCTTTCATGTCTTGAGACCAACTCTGATCCCTGTTGGATCAAGAACTATTCCCTATGTACAACTTTAAGGAGCATCTTCTTCCATTTTCCTCAGATATATTTAGATAAAATCTTTTGGATGTTATTGTAGTATATGTCAGTTCATTAGTTATTAATCATTTTTAAGTAGTCTTTTTTAGGAAGTCTGTGATTTTTCCCTCAAGCTTTTAAGGTATCCCCATCTTACAGTTGTCTTGAGAGGCTATCCCTCAAAAATGTGTCACTGGGGTCAGTGAGGTGGCTCAGTGGAGTGAAAGTCAGGCCTAGAGACAGGAGATCCTGGGTTCAAATCTGGATACTTCCCAACTGTGTGACCCTGGGCAAGTCATTTACTTTCTGCCTTGGAACCAATACATAGTATTGATTTTAAGACAGAAGGAAAGGGTTTTTAAAAAACTGCCACTATCTATGTGGAGCTTCTGTGTCTGTCACCATCATTGTCCATAAGATTTTACCCACAGATCTATATCCTAAACCAGTGGGGTCATGGACTCTTACATCTTTTCCCTTTGGCAAGGAGATGAAATATTTGCTGAATAGGCACCAATTGACTTATAATGGTCTATCTTCCTTAAGAAATGGTGAAAAAATGCTCATTAATGATCATGATTAACCATTAGCATTTATATAATGCCTGTTATGTGGCAGGCATTCTGTTCTGTGCTTTACAAATTTTATGTCATTTAGTCCTCACAACAACCCTGGGAAGTAGATGCTATCATTATCCTCATTTTACAGTTTGAGGAAATGGAAGCAAAGAGATAAATGGGTTTCTAGTGAGTGTCTGAAACTGGATTTGAACTCACATCTTTTTGACTTCAGGTAAGGGTTTAAAATATATATATATACACATATATCCGTTCTTTGTCATAATTATTAAGAACATGATTAATAAATTAATTGTATAACAAAGTATTTTGGGACACTTTCTAAAACCAAGTTGTCCAGTGGACTACTAATGTTACCATCTTTTTGATGTCATTAATTCGGTGATAAACTTAATTATAATGATAAAAATAAATTCATTCTGAATCTTTAAAAATATAGTTAATACAATGTCCAATAGTTATGAATTTGACTTCTTTACCTTTCAAAATATGAAACATCTTTCCTAAAAATTCATACAAGGCAGTTTTCTTTTTTAAAAACATTTATTTTTATTATTATCTCTTCTTACCACTGCTCCTTTTCCACAGTGAATAATTAAAAAAAAATAAAACCCTCATAATAAATATGCATGGTCTAGCAAAACAAATTCCCACATTGACTGTGTCCAGAAATGTAGGTCTCGTGCCGTTGAAGTCCATCCTGTCTGGTAGGAAATGCCAGATGAACCACATCTGTTTCATCTTCAGTCCTCTGCACTCGGGGTTTATCACTGCATGGATCAGAGTTCTAAAGTCTTTCAGAGTTGTTTTTCCCTACAACATTGTCCTCCCAGTGCTGCTCACCTCTCACTGCATCACTTTCAAAGATATTCCCCATTTCCTCTGAAAGTGTCTGTTTCATCGCAACTTACGGCACACCAAAACCTGACTGGCCATTGCCCAATAAGAAGACCTCTCCTCATTTTCTAATTTGGGGATAACTACCCAAAAGAGCTGCTCTAAGCAGCTTTGTCCATACTGATCTTTTTCGGATTTCTTCTCTGAAGCTCTTCTGATGCACGTGGCATTAGCATCCCCGGACTTGAGGGATCTCACATTCCACCGGGAAGATGGGACATGTATACATGGAGGTAGACTACAACCTCTAACGTGGCTAAGACACAGATCCACGTTCTCCTGGAAAGCTGGAGCCCAAGCCTAGCCCCCGAGACCCCTTAACCCTAATAGTCACACTAGCAAGCATTCAGGTGCACCTAATTAGAGTGCAGAGAAGCCCTCCCATAAAGGAGGTACTGGAGCCCGCTCTGAGAGAGAGCCGATTGTTAAATGTTCTGTGTGAGCATTTAAACCTTGGAGGACTGCAAATGCTCTAAGTCAGGACTTTATTCATTCTTCTGTTGAATGTCTAGCCTTGGGAAAGGGATACAGAAATGTAAAGAATGCAGATTAAACTTCATTTGTTGTGAGTACTTTTTTTCCCCCTTCCCAGAGAGCAGACCATTAAAATGCTTACCAGCACACTAGGGGCAGCCATCTCTTCCTGCGATGATGGAGGGCCTCTCTTTCACCCCCCTTGACATGATTCCACAGAGTATGAGTGTGAGGGAGAGGCATTGAGAGCCCCTGCTCCATGGAGGTCTTGATGTTGATTCCCCAAGGGGTTTGGCCTGGGATTGTTCCCAGACTTCTGGATCTGACTGTGATGGGCCTGAATTTGGGCTTTAAAAGGCTCTGAGCCCGTCCTTCCCACCCCACTGCCCTACCACCCATCCACCCAGCTCTGTGCTTTTAAAGTGGGTCATGATTGGGGGCAGCAGGGTGGCTCAGTGGATTGAGAGCCGGGCCTAGAGATGGGAGGTCCTGGGTTCAAATCTGGCCTCAGATACTTCCTAGCTGTGTGACCCTGGGCAAGTCACTTGACCCCCATTGCCTAGCCCTTACCACTCTTCTGCCTTAGAGCCAATACACAGTATTGACTCCAAGATGGAAGGTAAGGAAGGGTTTTTAAAAAAATAAATAAAGTGGGTCATGATGCTACTGAGCTGAGTGAGTCATCAGGGCTGAGGGAAGGAAGAGAATGCTACCCATGCATCTTTGCCCATGCCTCAGGAGCTTAAGGATCAACCTAATGCCCTCTCAGGCAGTCAGGGAAAGGATTCACGTTTGAGGGAGATGGATGCATAATTAACTGAATCTGTTAGACAGATATTAACATGGGCTACCTGTATGTCTTGTATGTGCAAAGTGGGGAAGCAGCTACTCCCTTACCAAAGGAAAAGTGTTTCTATTGGACTCTGCTAGCATCCACTACATGAAACCTGAATTTAATTTGGGGGCAAAACTGTATCAAAAGCAAAAAAGTTTTGGATCCCCTGCAAAGTGACCTGATGTGGTGGCTAGCCTTACCATGCTGGATATTTCATACAAATCAGCAAACCGTGAACCGAGGCACCGATTGTGCGCAGAGCACTGTGCTAGGCACCTGGGGAACCCCAGATTGTGATGATCCCTGCCCTCGTGGGGCATCCTAATGGAAGGCTTAGATAGCTAGACTAGTTTTCATAATGCATATAATTACATAAATGCTTTGGATAGGCAAAAACACTGGAATGTAAGATCCTTGAGGACGGGCTTCACTTTTGTCTTTTTTTGGATCCAGATGCCTAGCACAGAGCAATGCTGGATAAATAGAAGTTGTCAATTGATTGCTTGAGATCCAAGGGAGTTCAGGCGATCAGGAAAGGTTTCACAAAGGACGTGGCTAATGAGTAGGATGGGGAATAGATTCCAAGCATAAAAATAAAAGCAAACAAACAAACAATCCAGCTTGATCCATGATCACGGAGGTGAGGGAGGACTGGCTCTCTAGGAAAGACCCGCGCTCCAAAAGACCAACCAAATCTACCGTCATGGAGAGTTAAAGCCTGTCAGTGGCCAACAAGGGAGGCAGAATAAATGCTTAGAAGCTCCCTGGAAACCCTACTTTGAACGACGTAGCTATGAAGCTGTCCGAGAACAGAGAAGGAGGCTGTCATCGGGTCACTGAGCACAAGTCGTGTCTGTACTGGTAAAAAAGAGGTTAAGAAGGAAAAAGCAAATCTTAACTTCAGTCAACTCAAAGTTATTTTGAAAATAGTTGGCTGAATTCAGTAAATTAACAGGTTATTAACTAACCTGGCACCTGGTCTTGGAATCCCACTTTCTCCAAAATTCTGTGCAAGCGTCACCCTCTGTATAGGGTCTTTCCTGATCTACCAACTCCTCATGCCCTTTCTGCTGGCACTCCTCTTGCATATGCTTATATATGTGTATCTAATGTCTTATGGAAAGGAGCTGTGGGTCAGTGGTAAGAGGACTGGGTAGAATGGAAGCTCCCCAAGGGCAGAATTTGTCTAATGTTTGTCTTTAGATCCCTAGCACTTGGCCTAGTACCTGACACACAGTAGGTGCTTAATGAATGCTTCTTGCTTGGTTGATTATTTAAAGGAATTCACCATTCATCTCCCCTCATTTGTTGTTCGGTCATTTAGGCAGGTCTGACTCTTTGGGACCCTTTAGACCACACTGTCTATGATGCTGGAGTGGTTTGCCATTTTCTTTTCCGATGGATTAAGGCAACAAAGATGAAGTGACCTGCCCAGGGTCACACAGCTAGTAAGTGTCAGAGACCAGATTTGAAATCAGGTATTTTCAGGGGGCGCCAGGCCAGTGCTAATTACATATGTGTACATACAGTCACAAAATGTCTCATTCTGAAAAGGGTGTGGGTAACCCATAAATCAGCTAAAGAAGCATTGCTTAAAAACAAAAACAAACCAAAAAAAAATCTGTCGGTGGCTGGAGTCACAGATCTGAGAAGCCATCTTTTGTTTACAAGCCATGTTTTGTTTGCTGCCTACCTTTATCAGCAGCATGTGCCCAGGGTGGCTACACAATCCCAACTTAATGGCAAATGTGGTCAGGATAGAATATCAGGGCTGGAAAGGACCGTGGAGATCCTACGGTCCACCACCCTCCTTTGAAAGAACCAAGTCTAGATTTGCCTGAGGTTCCAGAGGGAGTTAGGCAGAGAGGCAAGACTAAAACTCGAGTTTCCTGATCCCCAATTCAGTGCCTTGCCATTCTATCACACTGCACCATGTAAAATGTGAAGAAGTGACTTTCCTAGTACAAACCATCATGAAAAATGAATGTGTGGGTATAAGACCAAAAGGTAATTTTTTTAATTGTATCGACTTGAGATCCCTTTTTTTTTTTAACTTTTTGAGACTTAGTCTTCCCCTGTTATAAATTAGTGGCAAGTTAACCAGCTGAGGGATCAACAAGCAGTTACTGTGTCACTGTGCTCCAGGCACTGTGCTAGGCATTGGGGATACACAGACAAAAATGAATTTGTCATCCTTTAGTCATTCCGCCGTGTTCAACTTCATGACTTCACAGAGCCTAGCAGTTCCTGGCAAGGAGACTGGAATGCTTTGCTATCTTCTTCTCCGATGGTTCTTCACCTTCAAAGGGCTTGCCTTCTGTTGGAACAAAGCCTCAAATGCGGTTCTGGTTCTGTAGGTGTCTGGGTAGGGTGCGTTCTGTGGATAGGTTTCAGGAGAAGCCAGGAAACCTCAATGGGGAAATTTTTATATTTTTATTTTCATTCACCTCTAACTGAAACTTAGCATTTATTTTACTTGTGGACATAGGCAACAAATATTATTCTGAGAAAAGGGAGCATCGGCAGCAGGTCCGTGACGCACAAGAGACTAAGAACCTCCGAACGAGGGGGAAAGCATGCACATAAAGGAACAAATAAGTACAAAATATACCGAAAGTGATTTCCTAGTTGGGGGGAACGATTGATGAGACCAAAAAGACGTCACAGAGGAGGTGACTCTTGATCTGACCTCAAAGGAAGCTGGGAATTCCGAGAGTGAAGAGAGAGCGTTCTAAGCATGAGGGACAAGAGGGTCAAAGAGGCACCGTATGATTCGTCCGAATTCTGACTGGCCCTTTATATAAAATAGCTGCAGTCAATCAAAGCCCGTCAAAGTCTACTCTGCCCGCGACATTGGCGGTTCACTCGCCATCCCAACTGTAGAGCTATAAAAATGAAGCATTCTGAGAAGCACACAGCAAGGTGAGGCATGTGCGGACCCAGAGAGGCTCCGTGTGACGCCAATTAGCCCATGGGATAATAGATGGCCCGGCCCCGTGACAGGACCGTGTCCGTCTCCCCGCCTCTCAGATCAGCTTCCTCATTTGTAAAAGGGGTTGGACTCGATGTTCTCTCTAAGCTGTTCCAGCCCTCAAGGCCCAGATGCACAGATTGTGGTCAGTGTTCATTTCTAGAACTGGATCCCCTGGGCTGACCTGGCTGGCAGCGAGGGACCTCCGGGGAGAGTCCCGCTTAGCCTTGGGCTGCGCTTCAGCTGGCAGGGCACGGAGGCTCGATGGGCAAAGGTTAGAGGGCTTGTTTTACATTAGGCAATGGCTTGGTGTGCTTCCTTTTACTTTTCTGGTACCAGGGAGCATCAAGGACATAAGCAAGAGGGAAACGGCAGGAGCAGGGACAGCCATCACCGTAGACCACGAGTGGACTGGACTTGGCCCACGTTCATATAGCAAAGCCACCAGGTGAAGAAAGCAGGGATCAGGGCAGAAGAGTTTGGCGAACAGAAACCTTTTGCCCCGATTCCAACCCAGCCGTCCCTCCGTCTCCTCCAAGTGGTCACCAAATGATTATCATGTGGCCTGTGGAACAAGTCTGAAGGAGAGAGTAATGGGAGTGTGTCATGAAGCCTAATGGACACTCTGGGACCCCCCAGCCTCTATTTCAGAGAGGTCTGCAGGACTGCTGGTCAGTAATGGCTTCCTTATATGATTGCTCTAAAGGCCAAAGGGTCAAATGTCCATATTTGTCTTTCTGTTTGTTCTATTTGGAGCTCTGATTTGGCAAAAGAAAGGCGTTTTCTTTCTCCCCTCCCTCGTCTCTAACAGAGAGGACAGAACTTGAAGTGAGAGCCTGAATTCAGATTGTAGCTCCCTGACATCTGTTGCCTATCTGACCACCAAAAAGGTGTTTTCCTTCTATGGATCTCATTTGAGGGGAGAGAGACAGAGAGACAGAGAGACAGAGACAGAGACAGACGAGAAAGAGGAAGAGAGAGAGAGAGATAGAGACAGAGAGAGACAGACAGAGACAGACAGAGAGACAGAGAGAGACAGAGAGACAGAGACAGAGACAGAGAGAGACAGAGAGAGACAGAAAGAGAGACAGAGAGAGACAGAGAGAGACAGTGACAGAGACAGAGAGACAGAGACAGGGACAGAGAGAGACAGACAGAGAAAGACAGAGAGAGACAGAGAGACAGAGAGAGACAGAGAGAGAGACAGAGAAAGACAGAGAGACAGAGAGACAGAGAGAGACAGAGACAGAGAGACAGAGACAGGGACAGGAAGACAGAGAGACAGAGACAGAGAAACAGGCAGACAGAAACAGAGAGAGAGAAGGAAGAGGAAGAGAAGAAGAGAGGAGAGAGGGATGGAGATGAAGAAAAGAGACAGACATTTAGAAAGAATCAGATTCATAATCTGAATCTCTGACTCTATCACACAATGCTATAAAAAAAAAAAAGATAGGTCTCTCTACCTCTATCTTTCTGTCTCAGAAAGAGATTTGGACGAGTTAGCAGGGTCTCTAAGATCCCATCTACCTCCACATCTGTGTTCCTCTGCCTCTCCATTCTTGTACCTATTCCCTTTTTCACTTTACTGTTCCTTACTCTCTTCAACTGACATTGCTTTCTCTCTTTTCTTTAAGCCCTTTCCTTCCTTCCACATTAGAATCAATACTGTTTGGTTCCAAGGCAGAACAGCAGTAAGGGCTAGACAATGGGGGGGAGGGGGCGATTAAGTGACTTGCCCAGGGTCACACAGCTGGAAGTATTTGAGGCCAGATTTGAACCAAGAAATTCTCTGGTCTCTGGGCCTGACTTTTAATCCAATGAACCACCCAATTGCCCCACTTCTTGCTTTCTCTTTACATAGACTTCCGCTTAGTGGTTTTAAATGTTCGTTAAAGGAGGCTTTAGACTCCCTCTCATCAACCCTGATACATCATTTGGATTTCCATTGCTTGTTGTCTGACTTAAGGGCTCAGTATTTATGGAGAGGGTACAGTGTGTACAAATCAACTGAAGTTATAATTTGCCTTCAGAAGAAATTGCAAGCTTTTCCTTCTGGGCCTTGTTTTACATCTGAGCTCTCTGTCCGTGCTTAGAGAAGCTGGTGAGTGGAAGTCCTGCTGAAACCATAGCGTGTGGGGTTGGCAGTCTCATCTCCCTTAGTCCCAGTCTCCTCAACAAAATTGAGTTGTTTCTAAGGTGATTGGGCTAAAAGTTGTCATGGACCATAAAGTCTATCTTTCATTTTGCAGATAAGGAAACTGAGATCCAGAGATGGTAACGGGTGCCCAGCATCCTTTCCACATCTAGAATTCTGTGATTTGATCATTTTTCTGTGGCCTTGCCCATATGTTGGACCCTCTTACCTAGAAAAGGGTATTCCTGTGGCAAATAGCCGTGCTTTGGTAGTTCACCCCATTTCTTAACTTTCTTCCCTCCGTGACTATCCAGAATGTGAACTCTGGCTTGGGTTTCCCCAGCTAGCCAGATGCTGGTAAGAATTAGTTTATTCATATTCATAATTATCTAATGAGTTACTAAAAACAAACAGTGGAGCATTTCACCGAAGCACACTCCTCCTCCCTGTTGTCCCCAGTGCAGAGCCAGCCCTGGGAAATGGGTATGGTGAGAACAGAAGTACCGCAGGCTTTCATGCTCTGGTCCCAAGGGTGGGGCCAGGCCCCAGTCACCCACCGGGCTGTTGGGCTTTGAAGGAAATCTCGCAGAGTCCTTAGCGCAGACCACCAGGCAGCCTCCCTCCATCCTACTGGAGCCCCACAGGACCGGCTTCCGGCCAGGGTTTCTCCCCAGACCAGCGTCCCCACGGACGGCGTGAGCCCAGGGCCGAGGCCTTTCTGGCTTGGTAGGACGAGCCAGAGCCCTTATCCCTGTTTGAGACGCCAGGGTCCCGCTTGGAGGGGGATGCGGCTGGCTCTGGTACTTAGATCTTAGGTATCACTGCCATGGCCAAGCATCGTCCTGAGCAGGAAACAAAGGCCGCCCCGGCTGCTTCTGCAGACATCCACATCCGGGCGGCTCCGGGGCGAGAGCGGCTCCTCCAAATAGGACGGCTCCTTTCTGTGCCAGGAAGCTGCTTTCTTTAGAGAGAGCTGAGCCGGGCCTCCGTTTCTGGGCTGTAGGTGCTTGTCCCAGAGAAAGAAAGGGTTGGGGATGGCTCCGGGCCTTGGTTCCGCCTCTTTTCTGTACACTGAGACTCCTCTTCCTCTGACTTCGCTATCGTGGGCGTGTGTAAGGCAGCTAGAGGCTTGGATTCTGGAGGTGGTCCTGCTTCTAACCAGCAGTGGGGCCTCGGTCAGGTCACTTTCACTCTGGATCTCCCCCTCAGTGGGCGCAGCACTGGGTCTCTTCGGAGTCCGGTGGCAGAGCTCAGACTTCCGGGCTTACGTCAGCTAGAGCAGCTGGCTAGCGCACTGTGGTCCGGGGCTCTGCCACACGCCCTTCCGAGACGTGAAATGAATGAAGTAGACGAAGGATCCTTCCGCTTCTGGAAGTGTGTCTCCGCGGGATCTCCCCCTCATCGGCTATGCCTTGCTCCTCCTAACGCCGCCAGCGGGGGCCTCTTCCCGTCTGGCGAAAGCTGCCAGGCCCCTGGACTCTGGCTTCAGCCACGGGCCATAGAACTGCACCTGGAGAGTCAGAAGGCTCCATGGAGCGACCCCGGCCAAACATCCTGTTGGTCAGGTGAGGCACGTGAGGCCCAGAAAGGAGGAGCGGCTTATCCAGAGTGTCTGAAGGGTGCGACTAGTTCTTCCTGATTCCAAAGCCAACGTCCGCCCAGGGTACCACACTGCCTTGAAGAGCCTACTCTAAATGGAATCGCGACTTGTTGGGAAAGCTGTGGCGTTGAAGCGTTCATTCAGTGACGCTTGTGAAAGGCTATCCGTTTGCAGAGAGAGCACTGAGCTTGTGCTGGGCTTATCCCATGTGGAGATAAAACAAGACCTCTGCCTTCACTGAGTTTCTGCCCTTGTAAGAGAATAAATGGCATTTCCTCTGTCTTTTTTTCCTCTTATAAGTGATATGTATTTTTCACAAAATAACAAATATGGAATTTGGTATTTCCTGATGGCACACGTACAACCTGTCATATTACCTGTCATCTCAGGGAAGGGTAGGAGGGAGGAGAAAAATGGATTGCAAAATGTCAGAAAACAATTAAAATTCTATCTAGGGAGAAGCTTGGTGGCTCAGTGGATAGAAAGTCAGAAGGAGAGACAGGAAGTCCTGAGGTCAAATCTAGCCTGAGATACTTCCTAGCTGTGTGACCCTGGGTAAGTCATTTAACTCCCATTGCCTAGTTCTTACCAATCTTCTGCCTTAGAACCAATGCACGGTATTGATTCTAAGACAAAAGGTAGGAGCTAAAAAAAAGTTATATCTGCAAGTAATCTGGAAAACATACACACACAGAAATTATATATATATATATATATATATATATATATATATATATAATAAAGGTCATTTCCAATAGTAAAAAAGTACATTAGAGAATTGCCTCCTCAAAAGGTACTCTATGAGTTCTGAGAAAGATTGTTACAAACAAGGGCTTCAAGAAGGGAGTTGCATTTGGATTGGGTTTGTTTTTTTAAACCCTTACCTTCCATCTTGGAGTTAATACTGTGTATTGGCTCCAAGACAGAAGAGTGGTAAGGGCTAGGCAATGGGGGTTCAGTGACTTGCCCAGGGTCACAGAGCTGGGAAGTGTCTGAGGTCAGATTTGAACCCAGGACCTCCCATCTCTAGGCCTGACTCTCAATCCAATGAGCCAACCAGCTGTCCCCCATGGGTTGGGTTTTAAAGGACTGAGAAGAAATAAAACACGTAAAAAGAGGAAAGGAGGATATTCTGGGGAAAAAAATAGCATAAATAAAGTAATATAAGCAGGACCACAGGGCACATTCAGAGATAAGAAAGGAATCTAATTTGACTAGATTGTATGTGGAAGTAAAAGAGAAAAATGAGATATAGTTATAAAGGTAGAAATGATGCTAAGTTGTGAAAGTTCTTGAAAGCCAGGCAGAGAAGAGAGTGATCTTAGTTTACAACATACATAAGAAGCAACAGAAGCTTTTTAGCAACAGGAGGACATGAGTAAACCTGTGAAGGATGACTACCCTGGAAGTAAGATGAAGTCAGGAAGATCTGTCAGGGAGTGATGCTGAGTCCAGACAGGTGATGAGGATGCCTGTACAGGATCATGACAGCAGGAATGGAGAGGAAGGAGGAAAGAGGAAAGACACTGTGCAAATGGAACTGACGAGGAGAATGAAAGAGAACCTTAAAATGTTCACTATGGGAATCTGGATGAATCATGAAACTCATGAATTTAAATAGCAAAACCAGAAAGAGAAATGGATTTGATTTTGTTTGTTTGCTTGGAAAGAGATGAGGAATATTTAGTTCTGTTTTGAACATTAGTGGTTCAGGTCCCATTCAGAAAGATCTACTGTGTAGGCAAATAGGAGATGGGAGTCTGGGGCATAGAAGAAGTCAAGACAGAAGATCTACCTTTGGGGTTAATGTTCACAGAAGTCCAGACAAAGCTCTGGTAGTGAATGAGATACCATGGGAGGAATACAGTAATCCAGGGACAGACTTTTGTGGAACATCTATATTATTTGGTCTAAATAAAAGAGCCAATAAGGGAAATATAGAAGATATAGTTAGAAATATTGGGAAAAGGGGAAGCTAGGTAACATAGTGGTTAGAATGCCAGACCTGGAGACAGGAGGTCCTAGGTTCAAATATGACCTCGGCCATTTCCTGGCTATGTGTCCCTGGGCAAGTGAGTTAACCCCCATTGCCTAGCCCTTGCTACTCTTCAGTTTTAGAATTAATATTAAGAAAGAAGGTAAGAGTTTAAAAAAAAAGAAAGAAAAAGGGAGCGAGGGAGAGAAAGAAGGAAGGAAGGAAGGAAGGAAGGAAGGAAGGAAGGAAGGAAGGAAGGAAGGAAGGAAGGAAGGAAGGAAGGAAGGAAGGAAGGAAGGAAGGAAGGAAGGAAGGAGGGAAGGAGGGAAGAAAGGAGGGAGGGAGAAGAGCTAAGAGAATATAGTCTTAATGGATAGATGATGGAACCTGGACCCAGCAAAGACCTGCCTTGGACATTTGCTAGCTGTAATGACTTTGGGCAGGCTATTTAACCTCTTCTAGCTTCAGTGCCTGGCAGCTAGATGGTGCAGTGAATCAAGCAAGGGGCTTGGAATCAGGAAGATTCATCTTCCTGATTTCAAATCTTACCTCAGATGTTTAGCTGACTGTGTAATCCTGGGCAAATTGCTTAACCCCTGTTTGCCTCAGTTTCCCCAATCTGTAAAATGAGCTTGAGAAGGAAATGGCAAACTATTCTGGAGTCTTTGCCAAGAAAATCTCAGATGAGGTTACGAAGAGTCAGACACGACTGAAACAACAGAACCACAAACCAAACACAAAGCTTAATTTCATTCTCCATAGGGCCTGGACCTATCATTTCATTGGCATGGGGTGAGAAAACTTCTCCCAGTCCAGGTCAGCACCTTCTCTATGACTTAGAGTCTTAGAGATAAGTTTAGTTTAAGTTAGAATGCATTCTCATCTGACATGACTTAAGATTAATGAAATACTCTTTTTATATCACATAGCTAAATAAAGCATGTGGGTGTAAAGATTTGTCTGTTTATTATTCTGCCTACAATAAGCAAATCGTTGCCATTCATGGAGAATAGGTCCTTCCAAGTTGGGCCATTGCAGAAATATTTTATCATACTATGGTGCTAAGTAAGAAAAGGAGCTAGGTCATAAAAGCTGGTTAGCATATCTATGTATCTCTTATAATTGCTCTTTCTCTGCCCCCTTTCCTATTTAGGGGATGGAGAGGCTTTGGATGTTAGACTCCAGTGTAAACTGGATTGTAAACCTGGCTGGGAGTAGCCTAGATTTGGGAGAGGACATTTGATCTGGAGGGGAACTGAGATTTGTAGCCCAACCCATTAGACCTTCTACCTTAACTGGAGCAACAGCAGCCTACAGGACGGTTTCTGCCAGGTTTCTGCCAGAAAAATACAAAGTCGACAAAATCTAACTTCAAAACATTTTGTCTTTGTCATCTGTTTCCCCTCATATGATCCCTGGACTTCCAGTGTCTTCATGCTATCTTATAACTGTCTGTCCAGACCCGTCACCTAAATTTCCTCTCTTTCTTCCCTACCCCAATCAAAATTCCTTTTCTCACTGGTCACTCTCTTTTGGTTCTCAGTTAGGTGTTGATCGGTTTACTTATTAAAGTCATTCACACTAAGGTGTGAAGGAAACCTCCCTGTGAAGGGGCATTTGCACTGTAAAAGCAGACCTTGTTAATGCAGTTAATCCTATAATTTGTGGGACAATCTGAGAAGTTATTGGGGCTGGGCTTTAGGCACTCTTGGTACTCTTTAGGACCTTTTCCTAGTCTATACACATAGCAAAATAAATGGGGGTCAGCACTGTGTACACTGAATAAATCTATTTACATAATAAAGCATCCAATGGGTATGTTTACTAAGTAAGGCATACAAGTATGAACAATATGTGTATATACACTTTTTCCCATTCATCTTTGCAAAGAAATCCTAGTAATTCAATATATCCAACAGCAAGCATTTGCGGAGCACCTACCATGTTCTCAGAACTGTGTTGTGTTGAGCTCTGATGGTACAAAGGTAAAAAAGGAGAGTCCCTGCCCTCAAGGGAGTGAACTTCTAAAGGGAGAGAGATGAGTATATGCATTTATACGAGCAAGAATACAGAGAAATACAGAGAAAATGAATAAAAGGGAGTACTCTCAGGTCTTATGACTAATTTGCCAGAGAAACAATGAGTCATTATTTTAGAAGTAATTACAATTTATCAGAAATCACAGATACAGGGGGCAGCTGGGTAGCTCAGTGGATTGAGAGCCAGGCCTAGAGACGAGAGGTCCTAGGTTCAAATCTGGCCTCAGACACTTCCCAGCTCTGTGACCCTGGGCAAGTCACTTGACCCCCATTGCCTGACCTTTACCCCTCTTCTGCCTTGGAACCAATACACAGTATTGACTCCAAGACACTAGGTAAGGGTTTTATTTAAAAAAAAAAGAAAAAAGAAAAGAAATCACAGATACAGTACCATAGAGGAAAGGATGCTGGGGTTGGAATTAGAAGTTCTGAGTTCGAGTCTAAGCTCCCCCTGCTTACTAATTATCTGTGACCTGGCCAGTTGCTTCAACTCTCTGGATCTTATTTCTCTTGTGTGTAAAATGAGACATTGGGAAGATTCTTTCCAGTTCTAAATCCTATAATACTATGATCCTGTGAAATCATCTATAATGGG
Organism: Monodelphis domestica; assembly: GCF_027887165.1. Classification (NCBI taxonomy): domain Eukaryota; kingdom Metazoa; phylum Chordata; class Mammalia; order Didelphimorphia; family Didelphidae; genus Monodelphis; species Monodelphis domestica. Next base: position 450,663,475 of record NC_077229.1, read on the forward strand.
TCACTCACGGCTGGGAAGACTTCCACAGGTGGCTCATCCCATCTATTTATATGAACTATTATTAGCTTCAATTTAGAAAGGAATTATTTTTTTGACCTTGTCCCCAGTTCCAGGGTTACCAGGCACTATTCAGATCTAGTCATTGACTACCAGGCCGACTGTAATATCCTAGTTTAGTTTGTTCATGGCAACAAAGATGCTATCCTGCCTTTTTGTTTTTTAAACCCTTACTTTCTAGGGGATACTAATCCATTCTAAGACAAAAGAGCAGTAAGCCCTAGTCAAAGACTTGGGTTAAGTGACTTGTCCAGGATCAACCAACCAGCAAGTGTCCAAGGCCAGATTTTAACCCAGGTCCTCCTAACTCCAGGCTCGACATTCTCTCCACTGTGCTACCTAGATGCCTCTGCAATTTATAGTCTTCAGGGGGTTACCTGGGTCCCTCAGAAGTTAAGTAAATTGTCCAGGTCACACAGGTAACTGCTCCACTTTCTTATCTTTTTGACAAAAACTATTTGGGACCTGTTATCAAGTAAAGGAAATAAATTAATTATTCAGCTGGAAGGGACCTTTGGCATTATCAACTTAATTTATAGATGAGGAAACTGGGACCCAGAGAAATTCTTATTAATAACTCAAATTTACTTGGGCCTTCATGGTTACAAAGCAATTTCTTCACAATTCCATGAGGTAGGGAGTGCAAGTATCATTATTCCCATTTTACAGATGAGAAAACTGAGGCTTCAAAGTTTATTTTAGGGACACTCACTGGTATTCAAGGAAAGGCTAGATGAATGTTGCAGCAATGACTTTTTCCATTTGTTGAGAGGTTGTACTTGAGGGTGTCACATATAGTCTCTTCTGCATCTAACCTCTATGGTTTCAAGTATCAAAACTAGTACTTAAACCCAGATCTGCTAACTTCAAATCCAGGGTTCTTTTCACTGCATTATAGTGCTTTTCAATTAGTTAAGTGGCTATTTGAAAGCAAGGTATTGTAGTTTCTAAACTTTTTAAATCATGTATTTTAAAAGGGAGGTTAATTTGTACCCCAGTGGGTTAAGACTTTCAGTATTGAGGGGGGTTTGAGAGGAGAACCTTCCTTCTCAAAAGCAAGGTACAGGGGAGACAGCTGATGTTTAGGGTTGGCTCAGAGAAAGGAGAGGAGGTTTGAAGATTTTCCCCCATCTGCCTTCCCTCCTTAGCTAAAGCTGCTCTCTCCAATTTGCTCTTGTCCCTCTTGTCCCCCCTCTACTACTAGAGACCAAAGGGTCTCCCCTTGATCTGTTCACTCACACTCAGCTTGGGGAACAGATAACTTTTCATGTCAACTCAATCAGGTAATACAAAAGGAAAAACAGGTAGGGAAGAATGGGAAAATAATGCGGGGAAAACACTTTCTCCTCCCTCCTTGAGTTTGGGGGGGGGGAACCTCAGGCCTTGGCAGCCTGAACCCCCTGAGAGAAAGTCAGATTGACTCACCCCTGGGCAACAGGCACTGAGGTAAAGTCTGCTCAGGTTTCTCTTCAGAAAGTCCCTTCTATTTGGGAGTGTTGGGGGGAAATATTTCCAGTCACCAGCAGGAAAAAGTGGGTAACCCTTGGGAGAAATTCTTTTCCCACCTACTCTCTTTGGCTTCTCAAGACTAAGAGCAACCAACTCCTCTACCAGCTGGAGTCTTCTCCTCCTCCAGATTCCAATCCCTTGGGGCCCCTCCCCCATCTAGGTGATCAATTTCACACACTCCTCAGCCTGGCACTTTTTCTTTAGTGCCAGCCTCTGTCACAATCATGCACCCCTATCAATAAATTTTTGTTAGGCAAATAAATCTAAATTTACATGTTTATAAATGATATACAAATATGCCTGTACCAGTAGTTGTGTGGGTTTTTTGTTTTTTTGGGTTTTTTTGCCTTATAAAACTTGAACATCAGTAGAATTTTTTAAGTAGAAGATAAAGGCCAAATAACATTTCATCCTAGAGTCAGTAGGGAGCCAGTGGAGTTTATAGAGCCAAGGGAGTGATATGGCCAGATCTGTGCTTTAAGAAAATCACTTTTAGCATCTCTGTAATAGAGGACATTTTGGAGAAAAAAAGAGATGTGAGATAAATTAGGAAATTGCCACAATAAGCCAGTCAAGAGGTGATAAAGAGCCTCAAATAGGGCCTTGTCTGTGAGAGTAAAGAGGACAAATATGGACAATGTTGTGGAGACAGAAATGTTCAAATTTAGCATTTATTTGGATATGTGGGATGAGATTGAGGATAACACTCAGGTGGTGAATCTGAGTGATGAGGAGAATGGTGGTCACCAGTTTTCCAAAGTCACAGAGGAGTCCCATAGAGGAACGGCTTTGGAGAGAAAGACTTAACAGGTTTTGTAATGCACAGAACACCCATCCATGCCTATTCATCTGGTGCCCCTAAAACATAAAGGGAGAAAACAGGGCTCTTCCTCATCACTTCTCCAGAGGATAGAGCCTTCTCCCTCGTGTCCTCCCAGAATGGCTGAAGCCATGAGCTTGTCTGAAGAGCAGGGGGAGGCGTTTGGGGCAGGAGATAGTGGGGAGGGGAAAGTGATTTTCCCAATAACAGCGGAGCAGCAACAGCTACTTCACTGGGAGTCTTGGGTAGTAGTTGGGCTATGACTTCCCTAATGGACCTCTATTTGGATTAGAAGGGGAAAGAATGAGGACTTAAACTACAGAGAGATGCGGCAGAGTGGAGAGTGCAGGGAGATAATATTTCCTATGCAGGTGTTAGAAACAAGTCCCATTATTGACTTTTTATATGGGCCAGTATATGGTCCTTATAGGATGGTATATAATATTATATAGGATGATATATAACATATAGGGCAGTATTTTTCCATTCTCTGATTAACTGTTCACATACTCTTTGGGTTCAAGCCATGACTCTCTTGGGGGTCATACCCTGGCTCACTTGAGAGACATAGGGAGTTAGTGACTGACGTGAAATGTAGACTTTTGTCCTATTTTAATCAGCATTATACTCGATAGCACACTGGATAGAGTGCTCCTTGGCCTGAAGTCAGGAAGACTCACCTTCATGATTTCAAATCTGGCCTCAGAAAGTAGCTGTGTGACCCTAGGCAAGTCATTTAACCCCATTTGCCTCAGTTTCTCATCTATCAAATGAGCTGGAGACAGAAGTAGAATACCACTCCAGAATCTTTGCCAAGAAAACTCCAAACGGAGTCCCAAAGTGTTGGATGTCACTGAAAATGACTGAACACTTTTTATCTTCCCCCATTGCCTAACAAAGCACTGTGTACTGAGTGTTTTTTAAATGGATGTATGAATGACCAGAACCCAAGTCTTCTGACACAAATGCTATCCGCTGGATTTAGAGTCAGAATACCTGGGTTCCCCCCTGCCTCTGCCCCCTTTTAACCCTGAGTCCGTTCTGAGAGTCATCATCTGGGCAGTGAGGAAGTTGCTACATGTCCTCGACAGTCCCTTCCAGCTCTGAATCCTGAGATACCAATTCAATTCACTGTGTACCAGGTATCAGGGACACAGAGGAAGAAACAGAGACCTCATCTTCAAAGAAGTTACCTACAACCAGGAAGGGACAACATAAGCACAAATAAATACAAAATTATGCAAAACAAATAAAAGTAATTTTAGAGAGAAGGGAAGAAAGGATCTCAATAATTGGGGAAATCAGGGAAGGTTTTGTGTAAAAGGTGACACTTGAGCAGAGCCTTGAAGGGAGCCAGGGATTCCAACAGGCAGAGATAAGGAAGGAAGACATTCCAGAAATGGAAAAGAGCTTATAAAAAGATTCATAAAGAGAAAACGGAATATCATCTATGGGATCTGGACATTTTGGCTGGAATCAGTCCAGAATGGTGCAGCCAGATTGTGAGAGGTTTTATTGCCAAGCAGAGGAGTTTGTATTTTGTCCTAGAGATAGTAGGGAACTGCTGCAGCTTCCTGAGCAGAAGAAAGGTAGAGAGAGGGGACAGATTGTTTCTCCCCTCTCTTTCCCTAGTAAACCCACACAGGCTGTCTTCAGATTCACAGACTATAATTATTTCTTAAACCCTTACCTTCCATCTTGGAATCAATACTGTGTACTAGTTCCAAGGCAGAAGACTAGTAAGGGCTAGGCAATGGGGGTCAAGTGACTTGCCCAGGGTCACACAGCTGGGAAGTGTCTGAGGCCAGATTTTAACCTAGGACCTCCCGTCTCTAGGCCTGGCTCTCTATCCACTGAGCAACCCAGCTTCCCCCAGACTATAATTTCTTGAGTGGCTGGGAATAAAATCCAAGACTGAACTGCTTCTTCTTCCTTGGAGAGGCAATACAGCTCTCCTGCCCAAGCTTCAGGTTCCTCTCCCTAAATATTATGAGCAGGCACTTGATCTTTAGAAACAGCTGTTTATTCTTGAGGGACATACAAAAGGCAGGGTAAGTGAGATTGTGGGATAAGGTAATGGGAAAGCGGGAAATAGGAAGCCCCTAAGGATTAACAATTGAACCCCTTCTCCCCGGATCCTTCAGGGTCAGGCCTTGCCTTCCTGGCCCTCTGGGGTCAATTGTGAGAGCTGTCCTGACTTCTACCTGTCCTAGTTATGATATCAAGTTCAGGGACTGCTTTAGAGGGAGAGAGGAAATGTTCCTGGGATGGATGGCTTTATGACAAAGTCCTGTCCACTTCAGGGATCTGGATTCACAGAAGGATGATCAAGACTCAGAGGTTCTCTCAGACCAACCTCTCTGGAGGGCTCCCCAAAGAGAAGCGAGTTAACTGCTTGGATCTTCTCAGTTCCTCTGTTCCTTCTCCGGAATTCTCTGTTCTTCTTGCCCTTCCAGCATGATGAATCTGCTTTCCTCTCTTACAGTAAGAAAGAAGACTCTTCAACCAATGCTCTTTTCACCAACCTTAAAAATTAGGAATTTGTAGCATAATGAGTGCTGTTTAATAACCATTGGTTTGGTTTTTATTCAGCAAACATTTATTAAGTGCTATGATGAGAGTAACATGCCAGGTACAAGGTACCAACAGATCATTCTGCTATACAGGATTGTATGATGAATATAGTATAGAGGTCTGCAAATTGAGCATCTTATTGGAGTATGCCCAGTGTTTCTTTTGTTAAGCTATAGGTAGTAATGCTTCATTAAATAGACTACTGGCTAGTTGATTAACCAGAGCACTATATTCCTAAAGCATACAATATTAAAAGATTGTGTCAGCTTCTAAGAATTTAACAAGAACTATACAATTGCCTAATATTTCCTAAAATCTATGCTGATATTTATGCATGCCAGACATCAATTTGGTTTTTATAACAAGCAGTACTATAAACTCATATTTACAATGTTATTATCTTTAGATATTTTACCTATGGATCTGATCCTACCCCCTCTAAAACCCTTACATTATATTTCTACACATTTAATTCTTCATCATTCTGTACTTATCCATGTACATAAATACTCTGATTTTATTGAAGAGAAATTTATTTTACTTCCTTCTTTATTTCCTTCCATCTTTCCTTCATTCTTTTCTCCCATCCCTCCCTCCCTACTTCCCTCTTCCTGCCTTTCTTCTTTCTTTGCACAAATGTTACAGAAAGGCAACAAAACACCTTATTTCCCTTATTGATAAGACCTGCTCATTTCTGAGCTCCTAAGAAAACATCTATGAGAATGAATGGCATCTCAGCAGCTAGGATCTCCTTGCCTCCTGAGTGGCCATAAACATGAATGCCTTATTCTTGTTGACTGAATGGCTCACCACATGACCCTCTGCACCCTTTGATCCATTTCAGAGAGTGGCTACCCTTACAGCTTTTAACAATAGATGGACAACATCCAAATTGTCATACCTCCTGTCATTTATCAGGGGTAGGTGGTATGCCAGAAACTTCCTGGAGATGGGATGGGACATTGATCTGTCTTCATCTGGCATTTCCCCGGCAGCCAGTCAGTCTAGCCAAGTATATGTCATTCTATTTATGGTCCTTGAAGTAGAAGGTAGTATGGCTGCCTTTGTCCTGGAGAGATCCACACCTCATCTCTTTTACCATGTTTGGCTTAAAGTAGAAAAAAACCCTGTGAGAGATCCAGGGGACCCACATGAATGTTGTGTTCTTTGGACAATACAAGTGCTTTTGATTTAGCATTCAACGTTGAATCCACTTCATTAGAAAATTCTGCAAATTACAGACAGACCCACAAAAGTGAAATAGCTTGCTTAAAGACACATTCCTGGTTAGTAGCTCTGGAACTAGCATTCAGGCTTTCTGACTTGTGGTTTCAGCCTCTTCTTTGTCAATCATGCTAGAACAATAACCTTGAGGTCAAAAGCCTGGAGTAATAGTCCTTGTTGTTTCTCTAGTTAGCCATGTGACCTTGAACTAGGGACCATTTGCCTGGGAATCAGCTTCCCCATTCGAACCTTCTACAAGTTTATGACTCTCTCTCACCCTATGGTTTCCCATTTTGTTCTTAGAAATATAACACCTGAGAGTTTTGACCACATGCTGCCATCCTTTAAATGTCAAGAGTTAAAGGTGGTTGTTCTTGGTGGTTGTCCATGATTGAATTTGGAGTTGGGAAGAGCTGAGTTCAAATCCTGTTTCAGTAACCCTAGAAACACACTCCTATGCCTCAGTTTCCTCACTTATAAAATAATATTATTGGATTTGATGGTTTCTAAGGCCCTTTCAGGTCTAGACAGTGATTCTATGATCTATGATCCTGTGATTTGAGGAAGAGAGCCAGCATGTTAGGTAGACCTTCTGTGACAAATATAAAGAAGATATGAGCACAACGGGAAAGCTATCACTCACAGAACACCATACATTTCCTTTTCTCCATCTATCTAGAAGTAGTGCTTTCCTAGGGCAAGCATCTTAGATTGGGTATGTCTGAAAGAGAGCCACAAGATGTTAGGAGTCAGTCACAAAAGGGTTTGAGTGGTTGGACAAAAGCCACATGGGAAGGACAGGCTCAAATGTGTCATTAAAAGAAGCCCTCATATTCTTGAGATCATAGACACAACTGAGGAACAGAATATAAGGGCAACTTGATTTTGCTATCCTGATTTTTCACTGGAAGGAGAACAAAGGACAATCTTTCTCCTTTTGGTTTATACTTTCAAGTTATCCAGGTACCCTTTTAATTGCATCCATGAAAACAAACAAAAAGCCCTTCTGCCAAATTTCCTATAGGCTTTACCATTTTGGTATGCCAAATCTAGTTCTAGAGAACCAGGAACATGTATTTCTTGACAGCATCCCATGGATGCTCAATGCTTGTGGTCTTTCAGCGTGTCTTTGGAAATTTTAAAAACATATAATGGAAAGGTATGTAGTGCATTTTCTTGAGTGATGTTCATCTACCTCATAAGCAAAATGGAGCAAGAATTGTCTCCTTTTTGTTGATGTGAAAACTGAGGCACAGAGCAGTTTAGCAATTTAGCAATGGTCACAAACCTAGTCTAGGATTCAGACATAAATTAAAACATATTGCTACATTACTGATATCTGTAATAGGCATGAGAATAAGCCCTTCTAACCCCACTACCCCAATTTCTGAGAAGTCTCATTTACTGAGAACTCTTGGGTGCACATATACAAAAGCGGGGGGGGGGGGGGGGGGGGCATTGCTTCTGGATTGGAGGGAACACATGAGCCACAAAGAGAAGAGGTATATGTAGATATAAAAGAAGGATTTTGCATAAATGGAACCCCTATAGGGAACCATGTAACATCTAGAATATGGGACCATATGGCAATATGGGAAGAGAATTAGATCCTTGACAAGAATGAGAAGAAATGGATTCAGAGCCTTAACAAGAGAAAGAAAAAGGAGATAGAAACAACCAGCCTTGCCCTAACTTGGAGATGGGCCCACAGGCTGCCCATTAAACATGGCCCGATTTGGGGAAAGAAGGACTAGTAAAAGTAAGCAACCACATCTTCCAGGGAACTACAGAACTTTATTCCTTCACTGGTAGTATGAGTGAGTCCTGTGGACAGTAGAGGTCCTGAGGGAAGAAGGTTCTGTTTAGCCCAGGATTAGAAAGTTTATCTGACTGCCCAAGGGCTCTAGTTAGAGCTTAATTGCATTTTCTATCAGGTTAATCTGATAATTAGGCAAGTGATTGCCTAAATGCTTGCAGGAGAGTAGGAACTCTTTTAGGGAAAATGATGAGGCAGCTTTTGATGTTCTGGGGAAATCCTGGGTGGAAGCACAAACCAGAGTTCTTGTATCACACTACTTAACACTATTCCTGTATCCATAGTAATATTGGGTAAAGCACAAGGGGCACACTTTTGAATAAATGAGTAAATACCTCTTATTTACTATTCTGCCTCCTTCCTCCTCCCTTCCCTCCACTCCAAACCAGTACGAATTTAGGGTTCCTTGAAGACAGAGATTGTTTTTTGGCTTTGTATTCACCACACTTAACATGACATCATGTGCATGTATGTATCTTGCCCAATAAATCTCTTCCTAAACCAAACTGAAGTGGTATCTATGCTGAAATTCTTTTGAAATATCCTGAAAACACTTAGAAGAAAGTGCTAACGTTTTCATTGTTGTTCAGAGCTTATTATCCAGTTAGTATTTAGTATGTTAGGGTAATGAAGTAGCTGACTCCTGGAATATATATCAGAGAGCAAGTTTTTCCTTTCAAATGAACAGGGTGACCGAGGAGAAGGGACCAGTTAGAGCCATGTGACAAAATTGGACCTAGCTGGGAAGATTTCCCTAACCTAGCAGATCAGGGAGCTCTTCCCAGGTCTAACTAGGATCAATGTTTTCCTACAGCAAATGTCTTAAACCAGTTATGTCTACAAGAGAATCATGTGAATATTTAGCAGTGGTTATAAAATAACCTGGATGATTACTGATGAGTGCTCAGGTGTGTCCAGGCAGTCTTGGGGAGATTGGAAACCTATCCCTACCTGTCCAGAGAAGAGCAAAGGCATGAGTATAGAGTCTGCTTTCCCAACTCAATCACCTTCTTTTCTAAGTCCCCAGTTGAATAAAAAATCAAGATCAAGGGTCAGGACCCTAAGCAGGCTTTCCACTAGTTCTCACGGGAAGATTTCTGACTCCTTGCCAAGCTCCTTATCGTTGGAATTCATCTGCCTACTTTTCAACTAGTAGAAATCCACAGTTACACAAAATAGATGAGCTGTGGATCTGGTGACTCCTGCTCTCCTTCTGCTTTGTCCCACCTACTCTTTTCAAAGGCAAAAATTCATAGGAGAGTCCCTGGATTTTTCCCTATAGAGTTCCCCTTTGGAGAGATACCATTTGACTCCTTAAGTCAAGCCAGAATGCATAAAATTCCTTAAATCTGAAAGCACAGCCCATTGTCCTGAAAATAATTCCAGTGCCAAAGGATGCCTGAGTCTCTCTGTAGAAGTAAGCAAAAGTTAAACCTTACATATCAGAAGCATTTCATAAATAGGTTTAGATTGACCAGTTGACTCCCATGTGCCTTTCCAAAACTTAAAATTGGGACTTGTACAGTCCTTTTCATGGACAGACTCTCAGAACTAGATAGTGTCTTTAAAACAACTTCCTGAACAAAAAGTAATAAGTAAATAACAGGCCATGGCATTCTTGGAGGAAGGCAGAAGGAGAGAGGAATTTTTTGGGAAATATGTTGTTCAGTCATTTTTCAATTGTGTCCAACTTTTCATGACCCCATTTGGGGTTTTCTTAGTGAATATACTGGAGTCTTTTGCCATTTCCTTCTCTAGAAAATTTGACAGATGAGGAAACTGAGGCAACCAACCCCAAGTCACACAGTCAGTAAATGTCTGAGGCCAGGTTTGAATTAAGGAGGATGAGACTTCCTGACTTCAGGCCCTATCTATCTACTGTGCCTCCTAGCTGCCCATTGGGAAATATAGATGATATTAAAAACCAAAATATGCCAACAGAAATTTGTTAAAAATTTTAAAGTATGGAAGGCAAAATAAACAAACAAAAACCATGAAATCTGCTAAAGGAGCTGCAGTCATTTATTCTAGATTTCCAAGAGTATTATGACTGTGATCTACTAAGTAAATATGGTGTAATAGAAATACCAATGGCCTAGGTGTCAAGAACTAAATAATCAGATATGTGGCTATGTCCTAGTATCTCACTTCTCTGGATTTCAGTATACTTACATATAAGAATATTCATTAGGGTCCACAGTAGTTTAAGAAGAATTTGCAAAAGAGAGAAATCAGATCCAGTGGTGCAAGGAGCAGCCCACGCGGGGAAAGGGCAAAAGGAAAAAAACTCAAGATTCCAATGAGAGAACAGAAGCTGTAAGAACTCAGAAACTGCCAGCTCATCTCACTCCTCCAGCTGAGAGCTTGAGAAGAAGATCTCTGAGGCTGAAGGTCCCTCTAGACATCAACTGCTTCCTAGTGAACCCCTGAAATCTCTTACTAAGCTCAAATGCTATAGACAGAACTATGAAAGAAGCCATCTACTGAGAAAATCCTCTCCAAAGATATTTCTCCACCTCTCCCTCCCCAATTTGTCCTGAACTTCAATTTCTAACTAGGTTAGATCAGGAGCAGAGACAAACCAGCAGCTGACTAAAAAAAAAAAAAGGTAGAGGCTGAGAGCTTGGACCCCCTGAGATTTGAAGGGAGGTCAGTCTGTCAGTCAATAGGGATTCCTGCTACCCACTTTCCTCACCCAATACCTTCATCTCTCCTTTCCCTGAGTAATCCCTATTAAAGTGTTACTACTTAGATCAGATCTGCCTAATTTCTGACACTGAGGAAGGGGACTGAAGATTTGGAGGGGAACTATACCTCTCCCCAAAAAGGAGGGTTAGCTCAAACCCTAGGGAACTAATAGCTAGATCCATAGAGCAATCTTTTCCCCTGGGATGAGGAGTAACCTCAGTCTTAAGGGGAAGAAGTGGCAGTTAGGGTAGTGGAAGGATCCAGAGATAGGAAAGTCTATCCTGCCTCTCAACAATAGCTGAGACCAAGAAAGGAGGCAGTGAGTCATTTCACTGAAGCTCTTGCCTCTAAGTTAACCTCCACCTTCCAGACCCACTCTCTGAAGAGACATAGTCAGTCCCTCAAGGAGACAAAACCGGGTTATCTTTCCCAAGGGGAAGATCAACCTCTTTCTCTTCTCATTCTCTCAACTGTTTCTCTCCCTCTGTCCAGTTCCCCAGTGTAGGTAGTTATGACCCCCCCCCCCTTTCTGGCCATATATTACAGTAGCCAAGTCCTATTCTAACTCTGAAATATCCCTTCCTTCCACCCCACTTCAACTACTATCATATTAGCTTAATTAATTATCTCTGTTATCATGATAGCCATGAAGCGGGGTTCTGTGTTTGATCTCCCACCTCTACTATTCATCCTTTACATAAATATCATAATAATTTTTGAGTGCCCAGCATAGATCTCAGACCTCCCCAGTTCCAAAATCTGGCTCTAACCAATCCTTTTAGACTTATTCCATAGGTATTCCAATTCAGTCATTCTATTTATTTTGCTCTAATCTCATTCTGCCCTCCACTGCTTCCTTACTTTTTTATACACCTTGAACAGAACCCATCCCAACCTCACCATATTCTACCTTGGCATTCCTCTGCCATTTCCTCCTTTTATTACATTTTCCCTTCCCTACTAAAATTAATCCTTCCTTGCTTGCACCTCTCAACATACCCTACGTGACTTTTCCTATGAACTTCATCATTTTCTACCTGTATTATTATTTTTATACATGTTTTATTCCTCTTGCTAATTTGAGGACATGGATAATTTCCCACCATTTTTAATATCACATGTGCCCAGCAGAGTGCTTTATTAATAACTGTTGAATTGAATTGATCCTGGAAAATGTGGGGGTTGGACTAATGACCTCTAAGGTGATAGATCCATGAATCTGGAATTGGAAGGGACCTCAGAGATAATCTGCCGACCAGCAAGCATTTATTAAGCAACTATAATATTGTGCCAAACACTACCATAGTTCTGGGGATATAAAGATGAAAGTGAAATACCCACACTCCTCATTTTATGAATCTGAGGCCCAAAAAATTAAATAACATGCTGAAGATAACAGAGACCATAAGCATCAGAGACAGAATTCAAAATCTAGGGCCTATGACTCCAGAAGCAGTTCTCATTCCACTGCATCACACTATGCCTGGTAGCTCTATGGTGCCAGGATCCTATTGCCTCTGAAGTCAGACAGAATGATATTAAGCTGAGCCCAGGATTCACTAAGATGCATTTTTGTCACTGGCATCTTGTTTAATGTCAGCAGATCATTTTATCTCCATAATCTGTACCTGATCTTTCATTTGCAACATAGGTTCTTCCATTCTGACCACGATTGCTCAAGACAGAAGTACATTGCTGAAAGCAGAATGTTCACTAGTACTAATCTGTAAGGCATTTCTACTACAAATGTATTAATATTTCTACCTCTAAAAAAATTTTATTCTGTTCATTCTGTTGAGCATATGTATAACTGACATTTTTTTTTCTTTTAACCCTATTTTTGTAAAATCCATCTTTTTTTAAATTACTTCCCCACAATTTCTTCTCCTGGTACCCAGAAGGGGAACTCACTGAGTGTCCTTATATATAAAATATCTATAATTTTTTTTCCTTCTTCCCTAATGGGAAAGAAATTGTCATTAAAAAAAAGTGTGGCTCCAATCAGTTTCCAAATAGGTACTAAAGTAAATTGGGGGAAATTGAGATAATTATTAAGAACAACTTTGCTCAATTATATGACAATAAATATGACAATCTAGGTGAAATGGGTGAATATTTACAAAAATATGAATCACCTAAATCAATAAAAGAGGAAATAGAATTCTTAAAACAATCCTATCTCAGATAAAGTAAATTTGGAAGGACATGAAATTGAAAAATCTGATCTTTAAATCAAGTTCTGTCTCTCAGTATTACCAAAGAGACTTTTCAAATCCCCGTTGGGATTAGCCTCTTCTTTGCATAGCTCTGAATTCCTAGAAAAGCCCGATTGTGAAATCAATTGGGTTTTACTCTTTTAATATTTTATTAGTAATAACATCACCATCTAAAAGTATACATTTATTTTTCTGTTTACCTGGCATCTTGGTTTTGCAAGATAACATAGTTCTGTTGAGTGATGGTGGTGGTAGTAATATACATGTCTATGGGTCTTAGTCAATTTTTTTTATTATTTGATATCAGGAGAAAAAGGCTTTTGATCCTTAAAATTTATATATATATATATATATATATATATACATGTATGTGTATATATGGAGAGAGAGACAAACAGAGAGAGGCAGTGACAGAGATGGAGGGAGACAGGGACTTAGCTATTTCTAGTGAGTTTGGCTTCTATTTTGGCATTCTCTTTGGTTCTGCCCCCAAAGCTCCATTGGATCTTGTCTTCAACATTTTACTTAATAATATGTTAACTACATGCTATAATATCTTTGTTTCACGCACACATATCTTTTCTATCAAACTCGTGAACCTTTCCATATAGAATGGAATTTAGTTGCTGTTTTAAAAAAATAAATTAGAATTGTTTTTTGGCAAGTCACAACTCCAGATATGATAATGTTACCTCCCATATAGTTTAATGTTGTGAATATTGTGAAATATGTCCATATTTGGAGTTGCTCTACTCTGAGAACTAATCCAGTCTTACAGTTTCAGCTAGCTCCTGGAATAGTAGGAGGTAAGCCTTAGAAGGCACCTGAGATATGGAGTCCAACCCCCTGATCCTACAGAGGATGACATTGAGAGTCAGGCGAAGGAACTTGTCCAAGGTCACACTAGTTAGTAGCAAAGATCTTTCCCATTTAAATAAGGCTGACTCTAGTCCTGAGACCTCTCTTATAACAATAATCAATATGAAAATGTGTTTTGCATGAGAATACATGTATTGCCTAGATTAAAATGCTTACCATCTCTGAATGAGAGGAGGGAGATGGTTTGGATCTTATAATTTTGGAAAACATATGGTGAAAATTATTATCACATGTAATTGGGGAAAGAAAATATTTTTCATTTTTTAAATTTTTTAAAAGAAAAACTAAGACCTTCTGACTTCACAGTTCCAAATTATTTGCATTCTATTGTACTGCTTCCTTTTTTCTGAAAACCTCTGTGTGAATGTCCCTCAAGTTCAAGCCAATATCACCCCCCAGCTCCAGGCCTATGCCTTCAGCTGCCTACTAGACATTTTCAGATTTCTTTTTGTTTTGTTTTAATTTATTATTTATTCACTATCAAATTTCTATGTCATGCCATCACCTCAAAGGTAATGTATGCAATGCAGAACTTAACTACATGTGCCAAAAATCCAGATTCTCCTCCAATTTTTCCAGTTTCTCTTAATGGTACCATTATTATTTTAGTCATCCAGCATGAAAATTTCCTTTGATTTCCTCTTTTTTTTTTCGTTCCCTAGATCCTTGCCCTTGTTCATACTTTTTCCCTGTCCTGGAATGCCTTTTCTATTCCTTTAAATCAGCTTCTTTCAGCTTAAGTTCTATCTCCTCCATGAAATCATCTTATCCCAAATTGATCTCTCACTTTTCTGTCTTGGTAATAATATCTGTGTTCATTCTAACTCATTTGGTCATGTCTCTGTCCACCACATTTCTTGGTGCTAAACATGATGATCATAGAAGTATTTCATCTCTCCAACTAGCTGGGAAATTTCTGCCAAGCAGGAATAATGTCTCATCCCTCTTCTAGCACAATATGAGCATGAGACAAGTATTTAATAAATAGGTGTTGAATTTAAGTTGAATTGCATGGATCCAGTGGGCGCTTTGTCTTGTGGGTAATTGGTTATGCAAAGTAGAAAAGCTGGTCATTTAAACTTCATGTGCCCAGCACTTATTTATGCACTCTGATATGGCTGAGGCCTGAAGGTTGACCCTAGGAACCATTTTGTCATCTGTAGGAGGCCTCTTCTATTGTGTTGTCCCAAGCGCTAGGTCCCATGCCAGCTGGATTCTCTGGTGCCCAACCAGCCTTCAGTAGAGGAAGGGTGAGGAGACAAAATGCCTGAGGCACAGAGGGTGGAATTAGTGTGTGTTTCATTATGCAAGAATAGAAGCATGACTTTTTTTGTGGCTACTTCAAATCTTGCCATGAGGTTATTGCAGAAGAATGCATAAATATCGAAGGAGAATTAAAAAGGGCTTTTCCCTAGGAAAATATTGCAAGTTTTAAGAGCCCAGTAAAGTAAGGAACAATTTAGTAGATTCCTCTTAAATATCTTCTTTCTCTCCTTTTATTAGCCACGTGCCTGGTCCTTTAGAAAAGTACTTTGGAAATACTCCAGTACTTTGAGGTTAATGGGACTGGGTGATGAATTTGAGTGTGGATCACGGGAGGAAGTTTGGGAGAAAAAGGAAAGTTATGAGATGATAGTGTTTCTCCTGCTCAGATCATATTAGACTGAATTCAAGTACCAAGCCCTTGGGGAAATGCAGATCCCCACACATCCACATGGCCCATTCCCTGTGAGGTTCTTTCGCCCACCCAGACCATCAAGGCTGGTCAAGACTGCACGAAGTCAACACAACTGAATGTCCAATGACCTGGGCCTTGGGACCAAGTCAAAGACAGCTCTCCCCCAAGTCCAGTGAAGGAGTGCAAAGGGGATCTCTTTCGTAGCCTTTTGCATTATTTCAGCACTAGGAAGAATGCAGGGAGCAACTCTGGACAACAAGCTCTCTTTATATTCCTTGGCTCGCCTTCTCTAATGAAGCAATTAGCCCTGACTAAATCCAGCCACATTCCCTGTCCTCCCCTCTCCCTCCCCCAATTAGGACTCTGCTCCTTACTAATCCTCCCAAGGACACTTGTCAGTGGATATCAACTCTCATTTATGGGGAGAGGGACATGCTTTTTAACCCTCTCTTTTTCTGCCATTAGATGAGTACCCAGACACAGGCTGGCTGTTTTTTTTTTTTCTTCTGTAAGTACTGACCTTTCAAAGTAGATGATTCCCTTGAAATTATTTTAAATATATATTGTTATATGTTTATTTTATATATTTGTGTTTATATATTTCTTATATAATATATTTATGTAAATACATTATATCTATATCTATCTATATATATATATATACATATAATATTACTTGCCTCACAATTCAGGGTTTGGGGGAAAGATGTGTTTTTGAAGACTGACTTTCCAACAGCAGGGAATGATGAAGGAGGGAACAGGGAACTTCCATCTGTCCTCAGCAAAGTTCCTTCCATTGGATCTCATGGATACAATTGAATAGGTTATTTCTAAAGCAAAGATAGCTACATTTTCAGAAAGTCTGCCCTGTTTTGCCTATGACAATGGTCTGGGAATTTGGTGTCCTGTGTTAAAATCTACAATAAAGAAGTGTCAAGGAATCCATGAGGATTTTTCTGCCAGGAACAGGTTCAAGATGATATCACAGGAACCTATTTGGAGTTTTTAGAAGATGATAATTTCAATATGTGCTTCTTGAGAACAAAAACTGAATTTTCTTTTCTTTTTCCTTTTTTCTTTGTATCCCCAGTGCCTGGCACATACTAAATGCTTAATATTTAATTATTTAACTGTTGCAATAAAGAACTAAATTTTATAATTTTTTATCTGTTATGAGGCTCAATTTGCCCTCTTGGAAGGAAAGAAAATCAATTATCATCAGAAAAAATATTTTCAATCTATTATTTTTCTCCAGCACTATAAATGACAAAATGTTTATATTTCTTTTGGAAGCCTTCACTATAAAGCCTGTTAAATTTATCAGTGATGGACAAAGGGAAGGATATCCAAAAGATCGAGGATGGGGCAGCTAGGTGGCTATACTTCCTGTGTGACCCTGGGCAAATGACAACCCTAACTGCCTATGAACTGACTCGTAGTATTGTAAGATAAAAAAAATAAGGGTTTTAAAAAAAGAAAGATCAAGGATGCAAATTACAGGCAGCTGATATAAGATCTATCTTCCCACTATCTGCTAAGCTTTATGACAAAAAGAATGGATAGAATATATTTCCCCCACCCCCAGCTGAACCTCTGCTCAGCTCTGCACACACAAACTATATATATATATATATAAAATAGCTTACTCAGGGAGAGGTGTTTTCTTGCCAGTAAGAGCTACAAACCCCGTACTGATGTAAGTTTGCTGGGACCAAATACATCTGAAGGAAAGAAAAAAATTGAAATCTGGCATCTACAAATGAAAGTCTGGAAAAATAGGCATTTGAAGTCCCTCCAGTGCCAAAGTAAACAGCAACAGCCAAAGATCCATACTTGTATGTTTTATAAAAATGACAACAACAAAATATTTCTCACTCCTTCAGACTAATTGGGGATGGTTAGAGGAATGCAATTTTATTAGTTTTAAAGTCAGCCTGTCAGCCAAAAAAGGATAAATAAATGTTGCCTAGCAGATATCCTCTGAGGACACCTGCTTCAGTGAAGAGTCAGAATTTTCAGTAACATAATTATATGTCCTTGGGTGCTGCAAATGTGCTTGAAAACTACTTATTTCCACTAATTGCAAAGTGGAAACATATGTTTCATGGGGCAGCACGGTTCAGAAACAAAGCCAAATCTATCTCTTTAAGGATCTGGTCTCTCTGGTTTATTTCAATTTATTTATTTATTTAAGCAGTTTATTTCCTCTAGGTGAAGATACAGGCTGCCTAAAGGAAACTGGACCCACCTCCTAGCCCCCAACACACACATAGCAACCACTACAGAGTTCTGTTAAAATAGCAGAACCAAAATGTTCCTGAACTCAGGATTCTAGGACTATCGAGCCAAATGTTGGCATGAGATCAGGATCAATGAGGTGTTGAGCATTCCTGAGTTTCTCAGAGACCACATTCCCTAAAAACCTCAGAAACCAAAACTCCACCACAGGCCAATCTGTTGACTCCAGGCCACCTAGGAAGCCAAAGTGTTTTGTTTGCTGTGTTCTTCTCCCTCTCCACCCCACGTTGTTTTTCTTCTCCACCTTTTTACAAAATCTCATTTGGTTGGCTCTTTACCCTCATCTCTCTGTCTGTCATTGGAGTCCTTCAGTTCTTTCAAAAACAGAAGGGGAACGTTTCACCAGCTATTCCAATAAGGTTGTTTTGTTTTTCCTTTTATAGCATGTCCAGAACAAGTCAGCATGCTTAGGGATATTGCTGGCATGTTGTTCTATTTCCAGATCTAATTAAAGTGAACTACATTTGTCCAATTGTTGTAGCAGTGCATGGGGGGAGCTTGCTGTGCGGTGATCCTGTGGCCATCAGCCAGGAGCTGAACATCTTTGGTGTCCATGTTATTTCCTGAGTCCAGGACGCATGGGAAGCAGAACTTAGTATATCCCACCGTGGGCCCTCATAAAATTACATTATAGCATGATGGATACTCTGATCCGACAAGTGTGTTTCTCTCAAAAACAGCCATGGTCAGCTCACTCATGAATTGGACGATTTGGTAAAATAGCATTTTAGAGATGTCTTTTTTTTTTTTTGCTATCTGAATTTATTTTGTCTCTTTTGCTATTACAGGACCTACAGGTATGGATCTTTGGCAGCTGCTACTTACTTTGGCCCTGGCGAGTTCAAATGATGCTTTTTCTCAAAGCGAGGGTAAGTTTTGTCTTTTTTTTCTTCCTCCTTGAAAAGTTTTTAAAATAGCACTGAAGTCCGGGTTAGGCACAAGTCTTTGAGTGAAGGAATTCAGACATGAATTGTTTATTTTATTTAGAGAATCAAACAAGAAAATGTGACTTGTTTCTAGATTTGTAAGACACTAGGAAGTTTTTCGTTGCTATCTGGAGGTGAATTGCAGTAGTCGGCTTTGACATTTAGTATTTGCATGTCAGAAATATAATTTGCAGCAACATTAAGAGCAAGGCATGATGCCAGACCCTCAGTTGAGAGAGGGAAGGAAATTTCGCTACAGATTGTAGAGCTCCCCTTGATCATCTGTGCTTAATGGCAGCATCGAAGTTCAGGGTCAAGATCTCTTGTTTTAATGTTCAGAGAGCTCAAAGAGTGGGACTTTGGCTGGGTTGCTCATTTCAATATCAGGCAACAACAGTTTTGGCCAGTTCTTAAAGAGTGTGTGCCAAGATAGTTTATCAATAGATTTACCGATTGCAATTTGGTTTGTGCCAGGGGGCTGATCAGGAGAACCCTGGGGCTTTCTTTACATCCCTTCACCACATAGGCTCCTCTCTTTCAGTCAAGTGATATTGTCTCAGTGTATGTGAAGGCCAGGATCCAGCAGTGCAATGTGTAAAATGGAGGAAGGGAAGGACTTAAGAGAACATACAGGAGGCTGGTCTCCGCCACCTCTTCTCTCAGGAAGACGAGAGACCTTACAAGGGGGTCATCTTGTCCACTTCTGTTTTATTTGCATGATTGAGATGGAGGAAAAGAGCAAGAAGTTTTCCTAATGCCACAATGCTTATTGTCAGCTTAATATCTTAAAATGAAAAACTTGGGTTATACCATGAGAAAATAATGGAAAATTTTATGGTAGTTCTTTAAAATGGATCTTTTGGGCCCCAAAAAGCCCCTAGCAGAAAGGAGCTTAGGGCAAACAGGGTAACTGAGAAGATGAGAGGAAGTAAAGGGAATGTGATTGTATCTATAAAATAATTTTAAAATATTTACAAGATGGAATTCACATTTGTTTGAAGTACTTTGGGTCTTGCTCGTGTTATTTTTAAAAATGTGTCTAGATATCAACAGTATGCAATGCAAGTGAGACATGTAGGGAAGTGCAGACTTTATTTCAGCAGCTTTTCCCATGCCTGGTTTTAGACTCTGGTCCTGAGCCAAAGAATGACAGCTAAGATCCATGCCTGTAAAGAGCTAATGAGGGTAGCTTAATCTTTACTTTCCTCACTAATGTGATTTTCACTTTCTCAGCCCTAGGTGGGCAAAGTTAGGAGAAATTTTTACTCATAAGACTTGGAAATGTGAAAAGCAAAAACTAGAGAGAGGAAAAAAGTATAAAAGAAGAAGAAAAGAAGCAAAAATAGGAAGAAAGAAATTGGCTTAAGTCAAGGCTGGAGATTAAAAGTGGTTTCAATCCTAGAGAATGTACAAAAGTGTCCTAACATGAGATGCATTAATGCTTTGGCAAAGCCTGCACCTTCACCAGACTGATCAGAAGAAACTCCAGCGTCTGGACTTAGCCCCAAGTTGTTTATTTGGAGGAATAGAAGGGTTTGCTGGTGTCAATTAAACCCGTGGTAACTGCCCTACCAGAGACATCCCTGTCTATTGCAAAATGGGCCCGATTCCATTTCTGCCTCCTTTACTGGTTGAGTAACCAGCATTTCTTTTGGCCTTGTTGCCACTCTGGAATATGACTTAAAAATGGCTTTGGATTTATTAACGATGGGGTATGACTGTTGACATAAGCAGGTTTTTGCCAAGTCTCTGGCTACTTATCTAACAGGTCCAGCCAGAGAGAGCACATGGTAGGGGCTGGGCTCAAATGACATTCACGAGCCATGTGTTACTTTCACTGCCAGATCTGGTCTGTCTCCAATTCATTTTATTTTTATTTTGTCTCCCATCGTATAGTACAAACAGAAAAGAGGTGGGAAATGAAAGTTTACTCTGGATTAGCATTCTGTTTACTTGAAATCAATTCAGAACAAAGAAATGCCAAATTTTAATCTTTGAGAATTGTTGAAAGATTGGTAGATGGAATCATCAGGAGAATGTTACCTAGACAACAGGGTGGTACGGCCAATGGGATTTTTACAGAATGCTAGCAACAAATCAGGATCTGGGGTAATTCAACATAGTATTCCTGGGAACATCTGCATTTGGAGTATTAAGCAACGGAGAACATTTTTCTTCTTGGGATAGATGTACGATGAGAAATATATTAGCCCTTGGGGCTTTTTTCGTTAAGTCCTATTTCCCCATTAGAAATTAAATGGACAGTAAACATTAAGGAATGTCTTCATTGCACTGGATAAAGTTCAGCAATAGACTGAGCACAGTTGGTCACCTGAAAAGTCTTTCTGTCTGCCTTTGACAGTGGGGATAAATAATTCCAAGAAGGCTTCTTTTTCAGAGCGCCTGGAACTGCTAAACAGTCTCAGATGGTTTTATTAAACTGTTACTAATGGAGTTGCTTAATGAGAAATACATTTTAGCACAGAGTGCTTACAAAAATGTTGTCAGGGATTATATACCTGTCTTTGCCATAGCAATCAATCATCCAGCACTTTCTGAGCATCCACTATGTGGTCAGCAGTGTGAGACCTTTGTCATGGGTTGCGGGAGATGCAAAAGGAGGAGACACATTCCCTGCCCTCAAGGAGCCACCAATCTAGTTGGAAAGATGAAAGAAATGTACACATTAATCCTTTAGAGAATAAAGTAGTATCAATAGAACATTGAATGATGTAGGAACTATTTATCAATACTGCAGAAAGACACTGAAGAGAGAAAAATACGGACTGAGGGTGGTTGATTTGCCAAATTCACTCAGTGATTTTTTCCCTTTATTTAGTTTGTTGATTGACTGGTTGACTGATGGGTACTAGGTGGGGAGACAGTGGTGGAACAGGCATAGTCTTGGGACAGCTAGGTTGCACAGTGGATAGAGCATCAAGCCTGGAATTGTGACAACCTGGGTCTAAATCTGAGTTCAGACACTTCCTAACTGGGTGGCCCTGGTCAAGTCACTTAACCCTGATTGCCTAGCCCTTGCCCTTCCATCTTAGAGATTTCACTAAAACAGAAAACAGGATTAAAAAAAAGAAAAGTCATACTCTCTGTTCTCAAGAAGATTACAATTTACTGGAAGATGTGGCCTGCCTCAAATATCTATGTTCACACCATATGAGGTTCAGTTGAAGGAACTGGGAATGTCTAGCCTGGAGAAGAGAAGACTCAAAGGGGACCTCATTGGTATCTTTATGTATTTGAAGGGCTATCGTGCTATTGTGGAGAATAATTAGATTTATTTTGTTTAACCTGAACAGCAGTACCAGGAGCAATAAGTGGGAAACCCAAAGAGGAAAATTGAGGCTCGAGGTCATGGAAAAACTCAATGACAATTAGAACAATAAATAAATGGCAGCCAGGTAGGAAAGTGGATAGAGTGCTGGGCCTAAATTCAGTAAGACCCGAGTTAAAATCCAGCTCATATACTTCCTAGTTGTGTGACCCTGACCAAGTCACTTAACCTAGTTTGCCTCAGTTTCCTCATCCATAAAGTGATCTGGGGAAGGAAATGACAAACCACTGCAGTGTCTCTGCCAAAAAAAAAAAACAAAACCAAATAGGGTCATGAAGAGTCAGATACAACCAAAAAAACAACTGAACAAAAAAGTGGAATATGCACTTTCAGAGAACCTCATTAGAGGTCTTCCAGCGGTGATTAGAGGACCATCTGTTGGTTATGTGGGAGTGGGACTTACTTTTCACGTTCGTGGGGGCCTGGAGGGCTGCTTTAAGCTGAAGCCCTTCCAACTTAAAATTATATGGCAGATTCTTCTTGGCATCATCTCAATTGAGTAAAGGAATGAATATTTCTTAAGCATCTACTATGTGTCAAGCACTGTATTAAACTCTGGGAATACAAATAGAAAGAGAAGATAGTCCCTGGCCTCAAGGAGTTCCCCTTCGAAGTGGAGGAGATAACACGTAGGAGCATTCAGTGAGCTATGTGGCTGCAGGATATATAGAAAAGCCACAACTCCTCTGGGTGTATTTTTGTCCACATCCTTGGATTTCCTTCTCCAAAGATCCTAAGCAGACAAGGCAATCGATACTTTTGTGATTCTCCTCCAGAAAAACACACACATGAAAATACTCTGGGTGCATTCTTTGGGCAGGAGACTTGATAATGAGGCGCAGAAACAGATGGAAAAGATTCTAGGTCTCCAAGACAACTCTGCCCTTTCATGGGAGATCCCCTTGTCCTATCTCTTGTCCTTTCCATCCCACTGCATCTCACCCTGCTCTTGCTGCAGGATGACAGGGGCCAGTTTAGGTAACATAAGCCATCTATCTTCCTAAAATAGCCTTTAATTACTGCCATTTAGGAAAAGATCGACAACTGGCCCTCCCTGGGGCAGCCCTCTGTATCACTCACACCCCTCTTTGGGACACCCACTCTGTAGTTTCCCAAACCTGCCAGGGACTCTAGAAATAAGAGTGGAAAGGTGGGCCAGAACCAGCTTGTGGAGAGCTCCCAATGGGGGAAGGCTTCATGGAGAAAGTGGAAACTAGATTTGACCCTGAAGAAGAGGGTTGGGCAGGGAGGAGAGATGGAGGTGCCCCCACACACTTACTGTAACATGGGCGTGGGGTGGAAGAGCCCTACTCAAAGAGGGAGGTTATACAGAAGGATTAGATCCTTCATATAAGACCATGTGCATTTTCATTTGATGTGAATAGCTTAGGCCTAGGATTATCTTGAAAGTGATGTGTGAGTATCTTAAAGCTTGAATAATTGATCCTCCTGAGGATTTGATTACTTTTTTAAACCCTTACCTTCTTTCTTAGTATCAGTTCTAAGACAGAAGAGCAGTACAGATGAGGCCATGGGGGTTAAGTGACTCGCTTAGGAAGTGTCTGAGGCCAGATCTGAACCCAGAGTCCTCCTAATTCCACTGTGCTACCTAGCTGCCCTGAGGACAGGATTGAAGCCTATATCATGATATGCCAAGCAAGTTATAAACAATAATAACAACTGACATTCACATAGTATTTTAAAGTTTACACTGGACTTTATATATGATGTCTCACTAGAACCTCACAGAAACCTTGTAATGTAGGTGCTGTTATCACCCCACTTTACAAATAAAGAAACCAAGGCCCAGAGAGGTTAAATAATTTGCCCAGTATCAGATAGCATAAGTTGCTGAATTTTAACCCAGGTGTTCTTATCTCCTGTGCTCGCTTTTACCATTTTGTCTGCCTAGTTAAGAAAATAATGTTGGATCAATGATACCAAAGTAGACTTCTCTGAAGGGTTTTTTAATTTTTTTAAAACTCTTCATAGAGGCAACTAGGTGGGTATTGAATAGAGAGCCAGACCTAGAAAGAAACAGGAGTTCATGGACTCAAATCTGGCCTTAGACACTTCCTAGCTGTGTGACCCTGGGCAAGTCATTTAATCCCAATTTCCTAGCCCTTGCCCTTTTCTGCCTTAGAAATTATGCTCAGTGTCAATTCTAAGACAGAAGATATGGGGTTTTATCCAGAAAAAAAAAAAAGCACTCCAATCATACAACCAAGAAACCACTGTCTGTGAAGATTTGACTCCCTTGCCAGGATGGAGAGGATCTGAAGAGATGGCTGGAGCACTGGGATGATACACACACACACACACACACACACACACACACACACACACACCCCTCCCCCATCACAACTGAAACCCTTTAGTGCCTGGAGAACTCACCAAGATATGTTGGCTTGTGCTTCGGACCAGCTTTAGGAACAAGTCCCAAAGGCAGTCAGCAAATGGTAGAGTCCATGAGCAGATGGCATCCCTGAGGACACCCACCTGCATGCACAGCCTGCACAGAGACTCCTCCACTTTGGGAGGGAGAACTGTGTTCTACAGGATTTCAGAAGTGCTGTCGTAAATGCTGGCTCCCAGAAGAAGACAAGAAGCATAAGGAAAGCAATGTCTGTGACTGCTTGGCTCGCAGAGCCCAGGAGAGTTCTAGACTATCAAGTGCTATACAAGATGCGCTCCCGGAGAAAAGACTTTCTTATTTTTCCTTTTTAATCTCCAGTTTAACACAATACCTTGCACACAGGAGGCATTCAATCAATGCTGGTTGCATTAAATTGAATGTAGACTTGGAATTACAATGTGACTTTAGATGACAGCATGGTACAACAGATGTGATCTTATAATATGTTAGAAACAAGCAATAAAGAAGAAGAGGAGATTACTACTACTACTCGAGAGGACCTGGAATAGTAGCAGATAGCAATGTCAGGGTGGGGGGGTCATATATTGCATAATTATGACCACACTGTCCCACATGGTCTTTGTAACTCAGGATGCCTGCCTCTCTGTGTCCTCCAAAAAGCTCTAAGACTGTACTTTGCAGAGTGGTTCCAAATCTGCATCAGTAAAGAGAATTAATTACTTCACAGGGACTTCCCTACATCAGTGAAAGAAAAGGTTTTTATTTTTTAAAAAGCTTAGGTTTAAATGGAGCTTACTAGTCACAGAGTGCTTTCATCTATATATCTTGTTTAATCCTCTATAACAACCCAGGAGGAAGGTGGGTACTTGATATCATCTTCATTTTACTGATCAGGAAATTTCTTTCCAGAGAGGGCAGAATTTGCCTTAGGTCAGTAGCATCAAACACAAGTAGAAATGGGGCCAATAATCTGTACATCAGGGTCCCTGTATGTGGCCTATTGACTCGGTTTTAAAATATAATGTTATGTACATTTTATAGTATTTTTACTTTTTTATTAAATGTTTCTCAATTACACTTTAATCTGATTTGAAATGCTTGGGAGTGCTAGCATAGGGTTCATCATCTCTGCTTTAAGTGACCTGACGGAGGACAGAGTTATGTCTAAACCACTTGGGGCAATCCCTAGAAGTAGCAGGTAAAGAAAGGCATTTTTGATGATGTAGAAGAACATTAACATACGGGATACCCATTACCTATAATTCCTGTATTCTTGACCAATTTCATCTTTACCTGAAGTAAGACATTTTTAATATTACTGGGTAAGGCAGGATCACCAAGAATAAAAGGGTAGAACAGTGAGCCTGCCAACATTGGGGCAGGATTTATGTAAGACAGTTCTGTAAGGAAGGCTGGATGACAACAGTCATTGCTATTTCTGCCTCCCGTTAGCCTCCTCACCCAGTACCCAGGTCTGCTCGCCCTTACTCTAGCCCAAATTAAAACTTATCCTAGCAGTGGTTTGGCAGCATGATAGCAGGTCAAGGGATGGTACAGAGGTCACAGTTCTACTTCCTTTGAAAATAGATTTTCAGCCTCTGCTATGGGGTCTTTTAGGACCCTCACAGATTTTTCTAGCATAGACCAACCCTGATTCCATGACATTTGAAAGCAGGGTCTTTTAAAAAAAGGGGGGGGGGTGGATATAATTAGTAAAATGAGCATGGGACTTGAACTTAGAAGACTTGAACTTGTGTCCTGTCTCTACCAATTACTATCTATTTGAGGTCAGATGAGTCAGTTAAACTGCTCAGAACTTGTTTTTCATATTTAAAATGAGCATGACAATACAGAAACTTTCTATTTCATAGGGTTCTAGGATTATTACAGGAGAAATAAATGTGATAATGTATGTCCAAGTACTTGGAATCTATAATGTCCTCCATAAATGTTAGCTCTTTTTATTATCCAGGATAACCTTCATGAACATTGAAATTCTGAGAAAATTCAGCTACAAAACAGATCATCCTGCTTCACAAAATTCAGATATACACTAGATAGGAAAACCTTTTGGAAAATGGGAAAATGTGGGAACCATATTAGAAGAAAGAGCATTGCATTTAGAGTCCACTGGACCTGTGTTCAATTTCTAGTTTTTCTAATTACCCATGTGGCACTTCAAGTCAGTTTACCACCACCACCCCCCCCCCAGATGCCAGTGCACTACCTATGAAATTAAAGAATTGAAACATGTTTCTAGTGTTCCTTGCTCCCTCTGGATTCTATGCCACTGTTTGTCCCTGGTACCTAATGCCACATTTTCGTGTCCCCTTCTCCCACCTCAACAATGCCATAAATACAAAGGCTCCATACATATATTATGGAAGGTTCTGCTGGGAAAATTTGGTCTTTTTCAACAAAATTAGCACCAAAGTCCCAAAGCACAGCTGTAAGCAATGTCACCCGGCCAAACAAAGGACAATGATTGATGGCTCTCTCACTCGTCATCAGCTCATCAATAATTATCAGCTCAAAGGTGATGATGAACTGAAATATTTACACACCTTGAAATCTGTTGCAATTCATCATTCAGAGGTAATTTCTCCTTTAAGCCATAAGCATTGCATAACCACACCAAAATGTCAGGATGCCATGAAACTCGCACTGTCAACCTGAACTGAAAGCCAGGGTGGGAGGAAGGGGATTACTCTTCTGTCAGACTATTCCAGATCACCAAAATTAATGTGTAGCTTATAGACAAAGGCCTGGAGAAGAGGCTCATGTTTCTATGTCTCTGCTGAAAGACTTTAAGTATGAAAGTCACTTTGTAAGACTAGAAATGGAATTACATTTTTTGAATTGTACTCCAGATAGCATGGCTGTGGGTGCCAGAGCAAGAAGCAACATGCTGATGGGTAATAATGTGCCCACAGGTGAAGAAATGATTCCTAGTGCTGGAATCAGAGAGCTCCTTGAAAGGGAAAGGTAGTGGTGTGAAAACACCCGGGTGTGCCGTTTTACAGGTGTGTAGCTTCATCTACGTCAAGGTTTTAAAGGGAGTTTTAATGAATCCTTTGTTTCTAGCCCTGTCTGGGGTGTGAATTATCTGCTTGTATGATCAGACCTCAGTCATTTGGAATAATTGGTGGGAGGGAAAGGTAGAGGAAGAGGAAAGCAGACTGACTGGCCATGCCAACTATAAATTGCAGGCAAAGATTTGGGTCCAATCAATCAATCAGCTAGAATTTATTAAGTGCCTACTATGTGCCCTGGAGATATAAAAAAGGGGAGGGGGGGTTAAAGAAAAAACAGACCTTGCTCTCAAGCTGATGACCGAATAGCCTTTTTTCTCAAATGAAGAAACTGAGTCCCGGAGAGGGAATGGCTATAACCAGGGTCGCAGAGCTAGGCAGTATTTGAACTCAGGTCTTCCCGTTTCCAAGTTCAGTGTTCTGTCCAATATGCCATGTTCTTTGGAGGCCTCCTGACTCTTTTTCATATCTACAGTCGTTAGGTTTTCCTCCTAAGCCCTCGAGATTGCCTAACCTTTGGGCATTCTCACTAGTTACGCAGGCCCTCCATGTTCCTACCAAGTGGAGTCCAATCAAGCCATGGTAAGCCAGCAGCAGCCAGACATGGAGAGGGGCCCAGTCCCCTCGCGTGGCCGGGCCTGGGTTCAGACTGTAAAAAGGAGAATGAAAAAGAATGAGACTAGAGGAGAGGCCAAGCAGGCTTGTTGACTCTGAATTCCAGCGAAGCACCGCCGGCCTCCACATGCTCCACACGCCTGCTTCGGCAGTCCTGGCCCCGCCTGGCTCGTCAGCGGTGCTGTAGGATAGCCATCTGGTGGTTCAAGACGAGGCCAGGGCTGCTTGCTCGGGGCTTGGCCTTGCCAACAGCCAGGAGAGTCCCCGGATGTTTTCGTTGAACTTTATGCGCACTGTTGACTAGTTCCCTCTCATGGCGCGCATGCGCTGGGTCACCTTGGCCCCGCAGAGCTGGGCTTTCCTGGAAAGCCTTCCTTCGGCCGTCGGAGGAAGTAGGTGAAAGTCTGCATCCCGCCTCCTGCCTGCCGACGCAGAAGTGGACGGAGAAGTCTCTGCTGCCCTGTGCACTAGCCTCTGCTCTTTCCCTTCTTTTCCTCAGCTTAGTTAGAAAAATTGAGCCCTCCGGTACGACACGTGGAAAACCTATTAAAATCTCATTGGTATTGCCGCTGAGTTGGGCAGCATTCGAGTGACACGACATCGTTTAGGGAAGGACAGAAAAGTCAACAAGCGACGTCTCTAAGCATGTAAAGTTCCATGAAGTCTCCTATCTGAAGTGTGCACGAGAACTCGTATGACATTTTACACCTCTTTCATTATGTGAGCACCAATCGGGTCAGTAAGTCAAGTCTACAAGCATTTATTAAGTGCCTACTGTGTTCCGTGCGCTACGCTTAGTGCTGAGGAGACAAAGAAAGGCAAAAAGCAAGTATTGTTTCCAGGAGTTTACAGCAGCCTAGTTGGGGAGAAAATGTAAAAACAGCTATGGGCCAATATGATACACACAGTATGAAGTACAGAAGAGATCATCTCGGAAGAAAATAATATTGTTCCTGAATTTGTCACATTTTCCCTAATCCGGGAAATATATCTTAGATGAAAACATTCCCGATGTTTCTTAATCTGTGCGGTGTCTCCAGCACGCCCCATAGAGAACTACTGCTGTAATCTTGCAGGAGGGTAGATTTAATGGAGTTTGGGCGCCAAAGGCTAGCAGAGAAGTTTTCAGTCCACTCGACTCCTCATCTCTTGCTTTTAATCCAATTAATTTCAATTCATGAAGAGTACTTACGTTTACCGCACGTATACTTCAGGGGTGAAGTGATATTTGACCAAGCGCCTGAGCCCTTCCTACCTAATAACTAAAAGTTGCCCGGACCTTCTCGGATGGTTTCTGAATATTACTTCTCTCTCAAACCAGCCTGGAGCTCCTTCAGGGCTTACCTTTCTCCAGTGTCCCCTATATTGGGGCATTCAGAAAATACTGGCCGGAGAAGGGAGCGCCCATAAAAATGTGTAAACATGGAGCAAGTCAGAGTTTGGGGGCTCGGCAGCGGGATGGAGCTGATGAAGGGTCCCTGTTCTTCCAGCCTGGATAAATTGAGAGACTGAGGGACAGTGATTAGGCTTCCAAGCGGTAGTCAGGAAGCCCGAGGTCCACATCATAGACAAGGGGTGGGCACTGGTGAACTGAGAGGGAATTCCCCACTCCAAACTGGAAACGGCATTGTCTGCATGTCCTGGTTTGCATCTTGTTCATCCAGGTCACAGATGACCATCAGAAGTCCTTAAGTAGCCTCTGAGAGGTCTTTCCACCACGGACTCCACTTTCATTCCTCGCTTTCCTAGGTCTCTGATGGAGTTACAGCAAACCAGAGACCTACATGGGCACAAAATGACAGCGGATGTCAAATCAGCTAAGAGAACTTCCTAGAGATGGGGAGAAATGCACCGAGAACAGGTCTAAATGATCTTCTGTCTGGGAAATGTGTTTAATGTATAATAGCAAGACAAAATCAAAAGACCCGAGAATGCTAATCAATGCAGTAATAGATCTGCTGATGGCATAGTAGGTCTCTCCCCTCTAGGCAGAGAGGGAGAAGACTATGGGTGGGCAATAAGGCTTTCATTTTAAGAAAAGGTCAGTATGTTATATTGTTTTGCTGGATTATATTTATTTGTTCAAAGCAAGACTTTTGGAGGGAACGTAAAATAGCACAATCACTGAAAAGTAACAGAAAATGTTTTTAGCAAAATATTTAAAATATTTTTTAAAATTTGTAATCATATAACTAAGTAGATATGCTAGAGTAGTTTTTTTTTTTAAGTTGCAGTTGGATATTTAGATTTTTTAATGAAGAATTAGAGGGAATTAATTTTACAAAACCTCAATATTTAGGATCAAGTGATTTAATGATTATGTAATTCTTCCATGATTGGTGCTTTCCAGTTGTTTTTTTTTAAAGGCCCAAATGAGAACCAGTTCACAAGTCAAAGGACTCTATGGTTAAAGACAGACACTGGTTCCTGGATTAGTTCATCCAGAGAACAAGTAAAGATGAGTTAAATGGGCATTTGGCTTATTAAGAACATCACCAACTAAAATGCTAGTACATAAACTGGAGAGTACCCAGAGCAATCCACTCTCATGAGAGTTGAAATCTATCCAGTGTTGTTTTCTAGAATCGACTTCCATCCTATAATAATTTTGTTGCTACCTTCAGAACCCACTAAAGGACTTAAACATAACTGTCCATCAGTGAAATGCACTGCTTCAGGAGGTAGGGAGCTCCCATCCCCATTCAGACTGAGGCTGATCACTCTCAGGAATGTTGCCAAGGGGCACTACCCTCTCAGTTGTTTATTTGTCATTTGTTACCTATTTCACATATAGTTTAATGGATAGATAGATAGATAAATAGATAGATAGACAGACAGACAGATAGACGAACAGACAGATAGATAGATAGATAGATAGATAGATAGATAGACAGACAGACAGATGTACAGACAGACAGACAGATAGATAGATGGATGGATGGATGGATGGATAGAGACAGACAGAAAGATTAGATAGATAGATGATAGACTGATAGATAATAGAGAGATATAAAGAGAGATGATAGATGATAGATTAGATAGAAACACACATATATCTCTGTGTATACAGATCTATGTATTTAGATGTGTGTGGATGGATGGATGTAGTATATTTGTTTGTATATATGTATTTTTCTCTTTCTAGACAAGGTAAGCTCCATGAGGAAAATGGCTGTTTTCTTTTCTGCCTTCTTGTTTCCAGTGTCTGGTACAATGCCTGGCACAAAGTAGGTGCTTTTGGTAGTTGGATGGATAGCTAGCTGCGAGTTTGAACTAGATACTGTCTCAAATAATTTCTAGTTTTAACTTGTGCTTTTGTGTTTTTCTGATGCATATGCACAGTTCTTTATAAAGGGAATTGATTTTCTCAATGATACATGTTTCCTACCTAAATCTTTAAAAGATTTAATTAGATTTATTCTGTTATGCTTTCTGAGGTTGGACTAATAATTCATTTTGGAAATATCTTCCACAAAAAGATATGTTTCTGGTAAAACATGAAAGCAGTCAAAGACCGTTGAGATCCTCTATTCCAACTACCTTTTTTTTCCCAGATGAGAAAACTGAGACCTAGAAGGGTGAAGACTTAGACAAATTCAGGCAGCTAGTTAATAGCACAGCTGAGCCTGGAAGGCAAGTTTCCTGCTACATTGAGTGCCATCTCCCTTCACCAATCTGCCTTCTAAAGGAAGCTAACTTCAAATTAACCAGATAATTCCTTTCACAGATACTTGCATTCCTTTACCATACTGGTTAACTGAAATTCTACTCTTCCTGAGAGAATTTATCCAAATAGCACTGCCAGAAGCCACATGTTTAGGTATTTACAAACAGGAAAAACAGTGGGATCACTCGGTTCATTTGGCCATGTTAATAACCACTGAGAACTGATTGATTCTTCTCGTTTTAAAAAGCCCTTAAACTAATATTGTGATTGTTTTGTGAAAAGAGCTCCACACTCCTTTTCATGCACGTAACACATTCCAGTATCATGTTCGGTGCAGGCCCCACACACATGCACCTTCCTCACAGAGGCAGAAGACTGGAATGAACTCTGCCAAAATTTTGAAGCTATGATTCCAAGACTTTTAAACAGCTGGGGTTTAAACTAAGCCATTCCTCTAAGCTATCTTCCCAAGGGCTTCCTGAATTTTAAGAAACAGCTGAAGCAAAGAGGGTTCCAAGAGAGGCTAAACAATGCATCCATTCTTCCTGAAATATGTGGAAGTATGTATCCAGGTGCTAACTAGCTGAAATTGCTTCTTTTAAAGAAACAAGGAAGAAAAAAAAATAGAAAGCCTTCTTCCTGGGTCGACAAGAGATAACAAGAAGGCATGGCTATTCATTCACATGTTTCTAACTTGGGCAGCAGGAGGAGGGGGAAGAGGAAGAAGGAATGAGAAAGCTATTTTGATCATTCTCAGGCTTCTAATTTGAGGAGAGGGGGCAGTAACCAGTGAGAGCCAAAAGCAGCTTTATCTAGGTCTACTAGTAAATATTTGTAGGCTGCACATAAAATAAAAAAATAGCTACCTAGCATGTACATATTGCTTTTGAGATTTATAAAGAAATCACTTTACGAATATCTTGTTTATCCTCACACCAGCTTTATAAAGTAGGTGTTATTATTATCTCTAGTTTACATATGAGGAAACTGAGGTAGACATAAATTGAGTGACTACTCCAAGTTCACACCATTAATAAGGCTGAATTTGAACTCAGGTTTCCTGACTCTGAGTCCTGCACCCTTGATATCATAAAGAAACTCACTGATCATATGTAAGCTTTGAAGAGTCCTTGGGTTCAGGTTATATACTGTACCATTCTAGGAAATGGAGCAGGAAGATGCTGGAGAGAAAAACAAGAAACTGAGTCAGGCAACTGGAGTTTTCTAATCCAAGCTTCCTCAGGAAACTGCTCTGTGTCCCTAGTCAAATCATGGAACTTCCCTGCTTCCCAAGTTTCTCATCTGGAAAATATGATAATACCTGGCTTGCCTACTTGACAGTATTTTTTGAGATCTAAATAAATATGTAAAAATGCTTTGAAAAGAACAAAAGTCTTTCTACACCTGTAGGTAGTACAATTATAATTACAAGACACTCCTTACTGAATGAAACCATACCAAGACAATCCATCAAGACTACAGAAAGACTTCTAACCCTACATACAATGTCAGACTTTTCTCTTACATTGATTTGTTTTCCTGAACTGGTTTTATTTTTTTTTCCTCTTTTTATTCTTTGTTATAAGGGATAATGCTCGAAGAAGAGGAGGGAAGATACATGAGGGAATGTAGATGATATACAAACAGAAAATATTTTTTTTACATCCTTGTTGAGATTGGAGTAGACATGTAGTGAACATCATGACATGAATTTCAGTGATTTTTTCATTAGAAGTTAAAGTGTGTGCTGAGAATTAAATCTTCAGCATATTGCTGTGATTGCATGAATGATCATGTAATATCAGCCCAGAAAGAAGAGCTGAGAATGTGAAATTGTCCTCTTCGGGGTATTTCTCACTCTGTTTCTGTCTCTGCCTCTGCCTGTCTTTCCATCTCTCTTTGTCTCTGTTTCTGTCTCTCTCATATGTCTGTTTCAAGCATGCAAACATGTTGCACACAGACATCATTAAGGATTAGCCACAAACCCTCGGAGACTGACGAGTGCCAGGTTAAGGCAGAAGTGTGGTCTATATTGAGTCCTTAGGGTAGGCTTAGATATGTTTCTTGCATATAAAAGAGGACAACTAATTTAATTAAAACAAAATGCAACCCAGTCAGCATCTATATTTATAGGACTTTCTGCTGGACCCTACTATCCCACTCTCGGTCTTCCCTAGATCTGTGGGACTTGCAAATTACCTGCAAATATTCAAAAGGAGACTTAGGTGTCGAATTTTCAAATTTTCCATGTCCATTTTGACCTGAAAAGGAAGTTAAAGATCAGCAAGTCCTCTCTTTATTTTCCACTGGACTTAGGCTTTCTCTCTCTCTCTCTCTCTCTCTCTCTCTCTCTCTCTCTCTCTCTCTCTCTCTCTCTCTCTCTCTCTCTCTCTTCCCTACCATACAGGCGTGGGTCAGAAAGGAAATGTCTTGGCTTACCTGCAGTATTCTACCTGAAAGATGACTCCTTGTTTATTTTATTTTATTTTTTTTTAAACCCTTAACTTCTGTCTTGGAGTCAATACTGTGTATTGGCTCCAAGGCAGAAGAGTGGTAAGGGCTAGGCAATGGGGGTCAAGTGACTTGCCCAGGGTCACACAGCTAGGAAGTGGCTGAGGCCAGATTTGAACCTAGGACCTCCCATCTCTAGACCTGGTTCTCAATCCACTGAGCTACCCAGCTGCCCCCTGTTTATTTTATTTATTTTCTTTTTTGCTTAAGGCTGGCCTTGGAATCAAGAAGACTTGGCTTAAGTCTTTTCCTTTGACTCAAACTAGCTGTGTGACTAGGACAAATCCATTAACTTCTCACTGCTCATGGACAGCCCTGTAACTCTATAAATCAAAGGGCAGTTTCTAATCCAAATTAATGGAGGAAGTTCTCACATTAGGAATTAACTATCCAAATCTGGCTCTAGTTTGGCTATTGACTTATACTGTGTAATAGGAGGCACATTGCAGTCGCCTTCTGGCAGACAGGAGATAGGACACTGGATGAATCTCTAATAAGGTCCTTTCTAACTGTTAATAACACAAAAATGCAGTGTCAGGGCAGCTAGATGGCTCAGTGGATAGAGTTCCAGACTTGGAATCAAGAGGTCCTGGGTCCAAATCTGGCCTCAGACACTTCCTAGCTGTGGGACCCCAGGCAAGTCACTTAATCCCATTTCCCTAGCCTTTACTGCTCTTCTGCCTTGGAACAGATAGGATTCTAAGACAGAAGATAAAGACTTTAAAATTATCTTTTCTGAAATTTCTTTTCTTTCTGCCTTTTGGTCTACTGTATACTATTCCATTTCCAGAATGCCCGGAACAATGGTTTGTACCACCACCAGCTGGTGCCACTAAGATCTGTGACTTCCTTTTGTTTTGATAATACTCAAGTCCAACACTGGCACTTGTTGGTGAGGAACTCAACAATGGATGGATCATTTGGCCAATCCTTATCGACAAGTAGTAACATTCGAACGCTTTCCCCAGAGGGTGTTCTGTCCCGCTCTCTTGATGGCCATGAGGACTCAAGGGTGGCAGAGTGACCTGGGAGCCCTCTAGGAGCTTTTATTTAAAGAAACACAAGAGTTTAGGATGATTGCAAAGCCAGCGGTTGAAATTAATGTCATTGGTGAAGTGGAATTGCGTGTTGGCTACAGGAGTAAGGTGGGAGGAGAGAAGGGAAATGTAGAAAAATTCTCTTAATCAATCAATTAAATAAATTTTTAAAAATAAAAATAAATGTAATTGGTGAAAGATTTAATTTCAGCAGCCCCAGATATACTTTTGGCACCCGAGAGATCCGTCTATCGTATTTAAATGCTCATGACTATATAGGGTTCTTCAAGTTAAATTGCCTAAAATAAGAAGTGCTGTAGGATTGTTTCTTGCGTCTCACAAATGAGAGACTGAGCTCTCAGGTGGGTCCGTTGGTGTAGCCCTGCCCCCTGCTGATATATTCCAGGAGTCATTGTTTTTGGTTGTCAGTTCTACTATTAAAAATGTGAGAAAAGGTGTACGTCGCAGGAACAGGAGCATGCAGAGAGAAATTCCTTGTTCTGAGAAGGCATGTGGTAGTGAAAGTCCACAGAGCCCAAAGCCAGAAAGGCTGCCTTCCGCTCAGAGGTGTTCTGCTCACCAGTGGCTATGAAACGAATGTGTTCTGAACATTTTTAGCAAGTTGCTAAACTTACCTGAGCTTCAGTCTCCCCATCCAAAAATCAGAATTAATCATTCTAAAAACAATTACCTACTGGAAAGGAATGTTGTTTAATTTATTTGGGATAATGTGCCTGAAAACATATATAAATTGCTAAATATGTAACATTAATAGTCAAAACAGTATTGGTCAAAATTATTAAAGCCCAGCTCTCCCACTTACTACTTGTGTGACTTTGGGCAAATAACCTTAGCTCTCTGTGCCTCCGAGTCTTCATATTTAAAATAAAGAATTAGATTATCTATGTCAAAGGGCCCTTTTATTGGTGACCTTCAAGGATTATTATGGAGAGAAGTTGATCTTCTATTTTCCTCATTCCTAACCCAAACCAGGAAACTGTTAAAATTGCAAACTTCTCAAACCCTCATTTCATGCAACATCAGTTTCCCTCTTCCATCAACTCGCCATGGTCTGAAATGATTCTGAGTCCTTCCCCTACGCCTTACAAGCACTTCCGTAGAATGGGGCATGAGGTGCCCAGTCTCACCCTTCCAACTTTGGCCCTCTAGTGGAGGTGCCAGTGATGGCGGAGAGATGAGGGGAATGAGTAATCAGGGAGCTGGTGTGCCCAGGCCAGTCAGAGCAGCTGGTGCTGGGTCCCTGCCAGGAGTTTTCAGAGGCGATGGAGATGTGTGGCATTAGCAGAATTGTGGTCCTCCATGTCTGTATGCTGTCTGCATAAAATTTTCATGGGAAAAAAGCACAATATGATTTCTTGTGCCTTTTTCATAAATTCAGAAAAATGTCAATGTTTAACCACATTTATTTACATTTAAGGAAAGTAAGCCCAAACAAAGCTTTTCAAGTTCAGTTTTTAAGGATGATGAATGGAAGGTTTTCAGGTCTTGATTTTTATTTTCTTTTCTGCTCATCTTCTGTTACCGAAAATAGCTTCTGAAAGTTGGGTGGCATGGTGGATAGAGTATGGAGTATGGAGTCAAGAAGACTTGAGATCAAAGGTGGACATGGGCACTTACCTGGGAGGGGGGTACACTTACTAGAGTTGTGTGACCCTGTGTGTGTCATTTAATCTCTGCCTCAGTTTCCTCAGCTGTAAAATTGTAATAATAATAGCACCTTCATGTTGTGAGGATCACATGAGAGAATATTTATAAGGCACTTAGCACAGTATCTGGTGTACAGTAGGTGCTATATAAATGTTTATCCCCTTCTGTCTACATTTGGCTTTTGTAGTCTGGCAAAAGAGGGTGACACACGGTTTGTTTGCATGTTGTCTCTCCCATTAGATTATAAACTCCTAGAAGACAGAGACTACCTTTTGCCTATTTTTATAGCCCAAGTGTAAGTCCAGTGCCTGACACATAGTAGACACTTAATAAATATCTATTGATGATAATGATGATGATCATAATCTTTTTCTCTTTTTGTGACTTCAGCTACCATCCAGTATTTTAAGAAGTCTTGTTTGTTTCAAGCTTTTTTATGTAGAAATCAAAATTTTAAGTTTTATAAAATTTATTTTAAATATCATGGCCCCTGGTTCACTCTCAGATGATTCAATTTTGCCCATCACTATTTTGCTTTTTGAGGTGGTTTTTCCTAAATGATTTCTAGATTTTTTTATTAAAAAATTAAATTTGCCATTTTATCTGTCATTACTAACTTTACTAATTTCTTTTTAGTATTCTTGAGTCTAGTAATCATACACATATTAGAAATAATCATCAAAGAAGCCAGATACACAAGAGCAACAGAAAGATAGAAGAGGCCAAGAGAAAACCTTCCTTCAACAATCATCTCTCTCCTACAGACAACAGGAGTTTGAGAACTGACTGACATCCTACAATGGGTAGTTTTAGAGGGATCAGCATTTCATTTCAGACCCGGGAGCAACTTGGGACTCTTGTGATCCCCGAGTGAGAAAGAAAATCCACCTCAGAGTCACCCCTTAAAGGGACACCCAAAGTGTACAAGAAACTGACTTGAGAGGAAGGGATGGGACTGAAAGAGTTGAGCAGCCCACCTGGAGACTGGCAGAATTCATCCTGATTCTGTCTGTCTCCTCCAGCTTCTGTCCCCTGCCTAGAAGCCTGTTGGCTCTCTCCAAACCTAAAAAGTTTTCCTTTGATCTGTCTGTCTCCATTAAACAACCATTCCCTCTGTCTCACCTCTTTCCCTTCCAGCCTTCTGGAGAAAATAATCTACAACTGGTAGTTCCATTTTTTATTGGTCAACATCTTGTTAATTAGCATCGTTTCCCACAAGTCTGCTGCAGGTGCTCTCTCAAAAGTCACCAATGTCTCCTTTATGGTCTATATCCAGAGACCTTTTCCCAGTCCTCATGCCCCTCGATCTTTTTATTGCATTCAACCCTTTTGCACCATTCTTCCCGCAACCCCCATCTGGATGCCCTCTCCCAGCTTCCCTGTTGCCTGTTCCGTTACCCTTTCTCGTCTGTCTCTGGGACTCTTCTTTCTAGCCTTTTAATGTCACTATTCTCCCCAAATTCTATCTTCAGCCATGTCTCCCCCTTTTTTCCTACATTCTCTCCCTCGGAGAGCTTTTACATTTCTGTGGCTTTAACTATTGTTCATCATCTCTATATAGGTGGCTCATAAATATGTGCCTTAGTCCTGCCCTTTATGGAATCCACTACTATACCTGTCTGTGGGACATCTCCAGTGGAGTGTAAAACAGTTCCTCAAATTTAACATATCCAAAACCAAACTTTGTTTTTGTCTCTAATCCCTCTACTGATTTTCCTATTCATTTAATCAACCATGTTGGAAAATTCAGTGCTGTCATCTTTGACTTTTCTTCTTTCCCTGAACCCTAATAGCCCTCATTTGGAGGGCCTCATGGAGGCCCTCATTTGTGTCCTCTTTGTGGCCTTTTTAAACTATTGCAGTGGCCTAGGTTCTGTGCCTCCACTTTCTCAATCCTCCGATCTGTCCTTCACTCCACTGGCAAATTCATTCTCCAGATGCACATCTAAATCATGACCCTCTCCAGAGAAAAACTGTTCGAGTCATATTTCACAGCAGTGTATTTACAGTTTTGTTTTGGAGTTCTGGTTACATATACATTTGCTCTTACAACACCGACCAATATGGAAGTGTGTTTTGCATGACAATTAAAAATTAATTTATTTATTTATTTGTTAGTTAAGCCTGAAAATAAATAAATAAATCATGACCCTCTGCCCCAAACCTTTCATCGCTCCCTGTTACCTGCCAAATAAAGTTACTGTTCCTTAGCCTGGAATTCCTAGCGTTGCACTATCTGACACTCTCCTGCCTTTCCAGCAATACCCTCCCTCCTTCTTGCCCTTCTCCTTCTAGTGCAGCCTGTTCAAATTCTACTTGGCTCTCACAGCTCAGCTTAAATGGCAATTTCTCCATGAAACCTTCCAGGCAGTGAAATTCTTCCCTTCCTCCTTTCCCCATTCCCATCCATTTTTTACCTATCGTTTCACTGTTCATCTCTTTTTTTTGCCCTTTTCTCATTTTAAATTTTTAGTTAATAGAAATATGTTTTATATGATAGTACATGTATAATCCAGATTGCATTGCTTTGCCAGTTCTGGAAGGCAGGAGGGAAAAAGGGAGGAAGACAATTTTGTTCATATAGCTTTTGAAAATATATATGGAAATTTGTTAAAGTAAAAAAATTAAATTAAATTAAAATTTAGTTTTTTGGTTCTAGGCCATTAGATAGCACAATGAATAGAAGTGACCAGAATTCAAATATGGCCTCAAGTGAGTTGTGTGATCCTGGGCAAGTCACCTAACCTCTATCTACCTCAGTTTCCTCAACTATAAAATTAAGATGATAATAGTACCTGCATCCCAGGGTTGTTGCGAGGATTAAATAAAATGATTATAAAGCTCTTAGTATAGCATCTG
Organism: Monodelphis domestica; assembly: GCF_027887165.1. NCBI lineage: Eukaryota > Metazoa > Chordata > Mammalia > Didelphimorphia > Didelphidae > Monodelphis > Monodelphis domestica. Next base: position 450,703,275 of record NC_077229.1, read on the forward strand.
GTACATAGTAAGAGTTATATAAGCATTAGCTATTATGTATATGTTTATGCACTAGACTGCAAGGTGAGTAAGGGCAGGTAATCTTTGCATCTCCCCCAGTGCCTAGGCCAGGGTTTCTGTTTAGTAATTTTTTTTTCAGTTGTGTCCAACCCTTCACAAGCCCTTTGGGGGTTTTCTTGGCAAAGATACTGGAATGGTTTGTAATTTCCTTCTCCAGTTCATTTTACAGATAAGAAAACTGAGGCAAGGAAAGTTAAGTGACTTGTCCAGGGTCACATAGCTAGTGAGTGTCTGAGCCTGGATTTGAACTGAGGAAGAGGAATCTCCTTGCCTCTGGGTCTGGCACTCTCACCACTGTGCCACCTCACTGTCCTCTAGCCTAGCCCAGGGCTCTGTGCATTATCAGGTGTATAATAAATGTATGCTGAAGACTGACATACTTAAGGTCTATCCTTGTTGATAAATTGGTATTATTAATAATGAGCATTGAGCAAACTTTTATAATGTAAATTGGTTCAATTGGTAAATTGTTATTAATTAGATTGAATAAACTCTTGTACAAAGCCCCATACTTAGAAGTGCCGAGGGTACAAGGACAAAAAATAAAAATTGTCTTTTTCCTAGAAGAACCTGCTTTAGTTATCTTCCATCCCGGGTATGAGCAGCACTCTCTGAGGAAGCAGCATCTTCTTGGAGTCAAAAGACAAGGGCTCAAGGTCATCCCTGACCAGTGTCTGACTCCTGGGAGCTGTGCTTTTCTCCTCTGTGAAATGGGGCTTGTGCTGCTTGCTCCTTATCCAGGCTCAAATGAGGAGATTTATGGGAGGTGCTTTGTAAACTAGAAAATGCACTTTAAAAAGTCAGCTCATTTTCTGTTCAGTGAAGTTCAGCAACACCCACCGCAGTCCTACCGAGCTAAACTCCCAGCCAAAGAAATAGCTCACCATCCCACAGGGTCCAGCCAGCTCGCTCCACAGGAAGTGGGATCAGCTGACATGCGTTTGCCCTCTCTTGTGTTATTGTTTTGATCCCCAGCCCTTTTTTTAACCCTTGGGTATTAGAAACCCCTCTCTTCTTTCTTTTGTTACTTAAAAAAAAGCCAGCCAAACCTATGGCTTTGTTAGGAGCATAAATATAAGAGGAAAGATTGCATTTGCAGCTTTTTTCACCCACCGTTGTTTGTTGTTGTTTTAGGAAGGACCTGTATGGTCCCTTAAATAAAGCACCCCCACACAGAGATGCCTGGAGGTAGACCGGCCCGTGGAAGGGCAGAGAACAATATTTTTCTTCTTTTTTCATTCTGTTTCTCGGTCTGGCTGCAAAAACATTTTATCTGCTGGCCTTCGGTGAAAGCAGTCGTTTTTTTCTCTTTGCAGCCAGTGCTAAACTCAAGGAAGTAGGAGTTTCACAGGAAAAGCAAAAGCAGGAGAGAGATAAGATATAAAACCTATTTTTCTGGGTTCTTTTTTTAGAAGGGCTCTAAGGCTGGGTCATGCCCGCTTGTGCAGAGGTCATGTTTTCACACAGCCTACTTTCCAAGGGAGAGTAAGGCAAAAGGAGAAAGTGGCCATATTTCCAAATGGGAAGCGTCGCTACTTTGACAGATCGGATAGAGCTCACAAGCCCTCCTTTGACAGAGGAGAGCACCTTCATGAGATGCTCATCGCTGAAAATTAATCAGCCACACAGTCTGCAAAGCCTATCCAGCTTGGTAGGACCTGAATAGCAACTGGCAGCTAGTAGGTGCTTAATAAAATGCCAGAGCTCATACTGTACTTGTATACCCTCTAGAACTCTGAGCTGGCCTCCAGGATTTAGCCACTTCCTTGTGATAAAGAAGCCCTGGAATAGAATCCTGAAGGAGGAAGGTTATCATTAAAAAATGGAGAGGACGGAATGGCTTTGCATCTTTAGCCGGGGCGTAATCAACTACACTACCTCCTGTCATCGCTAGTTGTCAGAGCATTACAGTAGGGTCCCTCCCTCTAAGCCGTGTGGGGATGAGGAGCTTCCTGAACGCTGTGGAGTCTAACTGGAGCTAGCGTTGTCTGTCATCTGGAGGGTTTATGGGAAAGCATCCACAAGAAGCACTGCGGATGGGAATACATGAGTGAGTGAGCCGTCTGCACTGGTGGCAAGCATTCACACCTAGAAAACCAACGATGCCAGTTGGGGGATTCCACATTTGGAGTTTCTATTCTCAGTGTGAAACAGATTACTTAGCAAAATTTTGGAACAAACTTATTTATGATTTAAGGGTTGTCTGTACTTTGCTGTATTCATGTAATATTTGGAGGGGGGGAGTGAGAGTTGAGGGACAAGTAAATACAGACCTGAAATTCTGTCAATGTAGGTCAACAGGGTCAGACTCAAATAGAAACTGGACCACTCATCTACATAGAAGGGTTCCTGCCAGCCTCTTATCAAATGAATTTTTAAATGGAATATTATCTATGTTTTATTGCACTTTTCAGTATTTTGTTAAATATTTTCCAATTACATTTTAATCTGGCTGGAGCAGTTCAAAGCACAACTGGCAATATATTTAATACCTTCACTATAGGGAATTTCTAGTAAAGAAACTACGAACAGAGATGGGTGACTGTATTTTATTTATTTGCTTATTTGTTGGGGGAGGGGGTTGGTAGACAGAGAATTGGTTGTATGGAACACTGAAAGTCTTAGAGTGACTTACCCATAATGTCAAACTCAGATAGAGATAGCTAAGTAGATAGACAGATAGATGGATGGATAGATAGATAGATAGATAGATAGATAGATAGATAGATAGATAGATTTATTGATTGATTGATAGATGATAGGTAGGTAGGCAGATAGATGGATGGATGGATGGATGGATGGATGGATGGATGGATAGAGAGAGAGAAAGCTGGATGGATAGATAGTAAATGGACAGATGAATACTGTACATTTATAAATGTATGTAATTATACATGCATGTATACACATATACATGAATGTGTTTATATACATGTATACACATGCTATATATGTATCTACACACAAAGCTACCTGTATGCAAGCTTATAAATCTACATATATTTTTGAATGATTAAATGGAAATAATTTTATGATCTTTCTATCACTGGCCTGCATTATAACATCAAAGATATTTTATCTTCATTTCTGATTGATATTCAACCAGCAGTGATCCCTAACTCTGATTCTCTGCCCCCTAGGTACTTTGTTGAATAGTTAATAAATGACCTATAAACAAATATCCAAGTGAGTGAGTTTAAAAAACTTCAGATGAATCCTTTTATAAAACAAAAAATCCCAAGCCTATAATCACTCAACTTTTTCTATATGATCCTTTAACAATAACCCCCCTATCCCTACCTCTAAATTTATCTGTTTTAAGCTTGAAATTTTCTCAACAAACAAATATATATAAAGTTAAAGGGAAAGAGGGAGGGAAGATCAGGACTTCAAGAATCCTGCCTCCTAAATTGTCTCCACAATTATCCAAGCTTCCTTCTCTCAGCCAAATATTGATGAGACCTGACCTTGTTTAGTTTGCCCTATCTGTTAGTACCTCGGCCCTGTTTGGCAGCCATGTAGTATGCTAGCTCTTGTCTATATCTTTTATTTTGTTTGTTTTTTAAATTAAGGTAAAGGTTCTGCCTCCGTGAGTTCCAGGGTTTCAAGGAAGTTCTAGGGTTCCATCCAAGGAAGTTATTATAATAGTTTGAAGACTTATTAGATAATCATCCAATCCCATCTACTTAGAAAGGTGGGGGCTGAGCCCTGGAAAGGTGAGGGGACTTGCCCAAAGACACACAAGACACACAAGTAATTAGTAAAGAACCAGGATTCAATCTGGTTGAATTGAATCTGAATGAAACTCCAAAACTATTGCTCTTTTCAAACCACTGCTCTTTCCATTCTATTCTGCTTTTTTAAGTAAAAGGAATAAGCCAAAAAGTTAAAGACCTCTAATATCTTTATTAAACAGTTGACCTGACTAACTTAAAGGGTTAAAGTCTTAAAGGGTTGCCCAGGTTCAAATGATTAAGTAAGTCACCTATAGTCTTAGTCATTAAATATCAGAAGTGGGTTTTGAACTCAGATTGTCCTGACTCCAGGTCTAGCATGATCCATCACCATAATATCTTCCATGAAAAAAGCAGATATGTCACAAAAGTAATCTAAAAATAAATCCAATAACCTAAACAGGAATAATTGCTCTCTATTGAGAAAGGTAAAAGACATTAATATTAATCCTCAGAATCACATGGGACAGTGTATAAAAGGAAAGTCAGAAAACCAAATAACCATTTGACTGAAAAAAAGAGTCTATTCTATCGCCTTCCCACCTTAACAAGTTATAATGGAGGTTGTATGAAAGGAGGGAAAAAGCAGTGTCTAAATTAGCCTTTTGGGGGACACCAATGGAGGAAGAAGGAATTCAAGGTTTGCCTTTTGGCTTAAATGAGTTTAAGGGTTGAAGTTCTGGGCTTAGATAGTAACAGATCCAGTAAGGTATCCATTAACATAGTGTAAAATTCTTTGTTAAAATTACAAAAGCTATTAAGTTGATCTTATTTAACTGACTACTCTTTTGCCTAAGTGGAAGGTAGGCTGCTCAGAGAAAGGGTCCTAGAATGTCCAGGCACGGAAATCCTAAATCCAGAGGGCTTCCATGGAGTAATTTGATAGTTACAAAATGCCTTCATACACATTAAGTCTCACAACAACCCTTGAAGAAATCGAGGCCCAAAGAGACTGGGTTGCCCAAGATCACACAACCATCACGTGGGAGAGACGGGGCTCACACCACCATCTTTAAACTCCCAATGAGGCATTCTTTCCATTATACCGTTGTGTCTTTAATGGATTATAAACTCTAAATAGTAACAAAGCCAATTCAATTTACATTTCCAATTATATTTTTGAAGGATTTCAGCATACACATTTCTGTAACAGTTCACTCGCCACCTCGGTCTGGGACCTCTCTTTCCATTGTCTATATTTATCCATTAGCCTTTGGACATATTGATCTCGTCGTTCTGCTTTCTTCACTCTGAACTGTTTCCTATAAATGTTTCTAGAATTCTTTATACTCCTCATATTTGTCTTTCTCAATTGAAGCTATAAAATCTTTTTTTCTCGACCCCACAATTATTGGATATTGAGGCTGTCCTGATTTTTTAGTTACAGATCACGTTGCGCTAACTTTATCTTTGAACCGTTGGGAGTTTTTTCTTCCTTTTTTGATAGCTTGGTCAGAACGTTCTCATGGTCCCTGGTATGTTTTCTCAAACCAAGAGTCCAAGACCCAGACTAGGGGAGATTTTTCATCTCCATGCCATCTTCATGGGCTGGCCCGGGTGTCACGGGCTGCCATCCAGAGGTCTTGGCTGCTGTTCTGCTGAAGTGGCAAACAGTGGGAAAGCATTTCTGGATCCCCCTTTCTCCTCCCTCCAAGGTCCCTGTCATGGCTCAGGTCTTCCCGTCGTCAGGGGCCTTGTGTCTGTTGTGTGATCTTGTCAGCCAGCCTGCCCTTCGTCCCTCTTCACCCAGGCTCCTGGTGACTTCAAGGGCCCACCCCTCGCCCCTTTGCCAGAGAGAACTGCACAGCTGGCCCGGAGGGTTGGGAACCAGACCAAAGTTGAATGAAGGCACAAAATGTGCAACTAAAAAAAGCCTTCGCTTGGCATTGGGTCCAGCAAACAGCTTTCCACACAGTAGCTGTGTGCAGAGGAGTGGTCCCTGAATCATGAGGACATGGAAGGAAGGGAGATTCCAGGTACCCATTGCCTGGGAGCAAGGAGAACCCAGGTCAGACGTGCCATTCCCCATGTGTAATGCACTAACAATGCATAAATCCCAGTGGGGAAAAATGTGTCTAGAGTAGAGCTCGCCCCCTTTATGGTCTGAGTGCATCATGTCTGAGGTGTTTGTCATTTCTTGTAGTAGAACTTTTCAACAAAATTTCATTTTAACTCGAAGTACATGCCAGGGATGAAAAATCTGATTTTGCCTCCAACTCCAAAGGCGTTGTGCTTCAGGTACTCTAGTCCGGTCATGGCGGAGAGGGGGAGTGGCCCAAACAACTCACGAGTCCATACGATGCGCAGCACTTGAGCTTCCCAAGAATTGTACCAATTTCATGTCTGCATGTAGTTGGACTGCCTGGGTGCTGTATCAGGACGGAGAGGACCCTTCTGGCCAAGTCACAGGCTGGCCACATCCTCACTTTATCCCTTGTTCTGATGTCACTATGTCCATCATTAAGTTCTCTGGGGGTATAAAAACATCTTAACATGTTTTTGCTTGCCTTTTTCTCCTTTGTTTTATTTATTTATTCTCCTTGGGGGGAAAAAAGTATCAGTCTTGCTTAGGTCATGGGACTGGGTAGATAGAGGACTAGACTCAGAATCTAGAAGACCTGGGTTCAGATCCTTCCTCTGACATGTATAGTACTGCTCTGTGAGCCCAGAAAGTAGTAGTATCAAACTCAGAAACAGGGACCACTAAATCATTCATAAGGATCCCTGCAGACTTCATATTGACTTGGAAAACTAGACATGTTTCATCTTTTTGTTATTTAGTCCATTCAGTCATATCCAACTTTTCATGACCCCATTTGGGGTTTTCCTGGCAAAAATACAGGAGTGGTTTATCATTTTCTTCTCTGGCTCATTTTATAGATAAGGAAACCGAAACCAACCTGGTTAAATGACTTGCTGAGAGTCACAAAGCTAGTAAGTATCTGAGGCAAGGTTTGAACTCAAAGAGATGAGTCTTCTTGACTCCAGGCTTTGTGTTCTGTCCACTGTGCCACTGAGCTGCCCCACAGGGACTCTGAGACACTAAGTCCAACCCCTTTGGGGAGGGGTAGATTTGGAAAGCAGAAGGACACAGGGTGCCAGGAAGGGAGGGATAGGGGTTTGGACATTGCTTCTCTATTTAGATATCAACCCATTAAGATCAGATAGGAACTGCTTTTGAATCTGGTTTCGACAGTCCTTGGGAGTATTGTGGGCCAGAGTTTGACATCTCTGCTTTAGACAACTCTCTAAGAGGATAAGTTGCAGAAGAGGTGCCTGTCCCCATTGTAGGGGATTCACTCATCTGGGAGGTTCCTGCCTCACTGAAATCACAAGTCCATTCCCTATTTGCTTTTCTGCATTTCTCCTGGCTAGCCAAAGTGTCAGAAGTGATCTGGCATAGATTTAGCTCATGGGCTTTGTCAAAATTGCATGCTTCTCTCTCTCTGTTTTGGTAGAATGATGGAATGAAGTCAATATCACTGGAGAAGAGGGCATCATAAGATGTTTTTGCTTGCCTTTTTTCTCCTTTGTTTTATTTATTTATTCTCCTCAGGAAAAAAAAAAAGTACCAAGGGAATTAAATTCTGGTCCAGAGCTCCCAAGACAGGGAGGGTTAAAGAAGGCACAGCAATGCCAGTAACACAGGCCACTTATCATTGCATCAAGTCCCTCCTCCTTCTTCCCTAGAGACCCCCCACAATTCCATGAAAATCTGACTGCCCTGTTTCCTTTTTGGGTAGCAAATTTTGTTTTTATTTTTGTTTTTGTTTTGTTTTTCTTATAAACCAGCTCTCATAAATCCTTAATGAAGACAGATGAGTTTGGGGGTTTTTTTTAGTCCATTGTGTTTTTTGAATTTGGGAACTAACTTCTGTTCCTCACAGACCTGGCCCCTTGGCACAGACAGGGCACAAGCTGTCTGAAAAATCCTTTGGCAAGCTCAGGCAAGTTTAGGAAAATCTGAGAGCTAGAGAGGTTTTGCTCAGCCTTCTCCTGAAAAACTCCTGGCCCCATCCCTGCTCTTCCCACTTTCTCATCCCCTCCCATCTTCTAATACGTTGGTAGGATTTATGTGAGTTTTCGTCATTAAATGTCTTCCAGTAAGATCCTCCTGGGAGTCTTGTCTTCTTCTTAGGTCACTGATTCTTTCACATTGCTGAGCAGATCTATTTCTCTGGGAGGGTTATCATCTAGAGCCTGTGGTCGTCATAAAGATTGTAATGTCAGTGTTAGGTTAATGTAATGGTGAATGTTAAAGATTATAAGTGCTGGCTTCTTGTTTAAATTGTTGAGAATTGTGATTCCCACTGGATAGAGGGAAAGCTCCCTGAGAGCAAGGACTTTCATCTTGGTCTTTTTATCCCCAGTGCCTGGCATAGTCAGTCAGAGTGAAGTCAGCAGAACTAAGAAGTTAATTTCTACAATGGCAGCATTTTAAAAAATAATTATGGAACACTTAGAACTTTATCAATACATGATAAATATGCATGATAAATAATGGGACCAGAGAATGAAGATAGATGAACTATCGCACCTACCTACTGCCAGAGAAGTGATAGACTCAAAATGCAGAATGCATTCTCAGAAATGACCAGTGTGGGAATTTGTTTTGTTGTACTATGTTTTGAGGATTTTATTTATTTTTTTATTGTTCAACGGAGGAGAGGGAGAGGAAGGAAGAGATAATGCATGTTCATAAAATATATAGAGAGAAAACAAGATGATTTTTTTAAAGAGAGGAAAAGTTTGAGGCACTGAAGTTTTGAGTCTGGCTGAGGGAGGAGGGTGGTCCCCTTGATGGTAATAGAAAAGTTGGGCAAAGGAAAGGATTTGAGAGGAAAGATAAGTTAGTTTTGTTTGGGTCCTGTTGAGTTTGAGCTATATCTGGGACTCCCCATTCACCATATCTAAAAGGCGATTGGTGAGGTAGGACAGTGACTCAGGAGAGAGATTAGGGCTGGATATAGCACCAGAAAAATGGCAATTGGATCCACAAGAGCTTATACAACCACTGTTATGTTGGGAATTTGGTGGGGAAAGAACAAGAGGAAATATATAAATAAATTCAGATTTATTGGTTGGGAAGGGGAGGAAGGAACAGGGGTTTAGGAGAAAATTACACTAGTTATCTTAAAATCTAATGTCTATAAACTATCTAAAACTATCTTATTAAGCTAAGCAGTAAATTCCCCAATAGCCAAGTCTCACACCAGGAGTCCAATAAAATGGGCCAGGATCTTCAATTGGTTAGTCTAACTTCAATCTTCTTGACTCAAAGCTGCCAGCAGCCAGATTCAAAAGATTTCTTTTCTTCTTCTGGTCTCAGGAGAAAGCCAGAAACCTCTCTTTCTAGCCTCCAACTTCCAGGAGCTAAGATGAAGTCTATTGGGGCATAGAATCTTTCCCAGATCTCCAGCCTCAGGCTCCCATGTGACCCTTAGTCACGTGCTCCTGTCAATCACTCACTCTGAAGTTTACACCTCTCAGTTTTGTTTTGTTTTTGCAAACCGTTCATCCTTTATCACATCTCCAAGCAAGATAATATAGAGGAAAAAGAGAAGAAGACCAGAATGAAGCCTTGGCAGACATCCACAATCAGTGGACATCACCTGTATAAAGATCCAGCTGAAGGAATGGTCAGACAGGAAGGAGGAGTACCAAGAAAGAGAAGTATCATGGAATCCTCAACAGAAGATAGTGATTTGATAGTATCCGAAGCTATAGTGAAATCAGGAGGGATGTGAGAACTGAGAAAAGGCCATTACATTTGGCAATGAAGAGATCACTGTAACTTTTGGAAGAGTAGCCAATTTTCCCTATATTGACTAATATAATATTCCCTCTAGAGAGGATTCACCCTTATCCGTCTTTGCCTGGCCCGTATCTTACGAATCATATCTGACCATCCTATCTGTCTCAGTTGAATTCAATGCAAGCCCCTGATTTATAGGAAATTTGTATTCTAGCATGCCTATATATGTATGTGTATGTACAACTTAAATACACATATATATGTGGGTATATGCATACATCTCTATCCAGTAAGTTCATGTCTGTGTGTATATATATATACACACATATATAAATATGTATATATTTATATTATATTATTATATATTATATTATATATATTATTATATATTATATTATATATGTGTATATTTATTTATAAGTATAATATAAATAAATATGCATTTTGTATATTTATTTATATTATAATAAGTATAATATAAATAAATATACATATATATACACAGACATGAACTTACTGGATAGAGATGGATGGGGTGAGCCTTATGAATAGAAAAAAAGCCCTTTGAAGAATAAAGACCTCCTTCCAAAAATATATCACATTTCTTTCTACTGGAAATTCCACCAGTAATGGTAAATTTCTTTGTGTTGACCTCTCTGGGAGTACCTCCTTTAAAAGTCTACCAGATTTTTCTTCCTTCATTCATCTGAGGATTAACCCTCCAGACCTACCTCAGGAAACTACTGGGTCTGAGATTCTGAGTAACCATTCTTCTGTTTAGCATTTTAAGCCAGGTGAAGTCCCAATTAAGAATTCTCTGCTTAAAGTGTCTGCTTAGTAATGGAAGGATTCCCGAAATCTTCTTTCCATCCCAATACGTGCCATACTCGTTTTCTGCCATCTTTCTTGTCATCTTCAATTCCTCAAAGATGATGAACAATGGTTCTTTGAACACATCTGCAGATTCTTTCCCATTGGGACCTCACAATTTAAGTCATTTAATGTCTAGGTCCTTTCATTAGTTTTACCTGTCAGGCTTTGCTTATCTTCTAGCCTTGTTAGTTCTCTGCCTTGGAGTCTAAATATTATTATTCTTGATAGAGAAGCCATCAAAAGAGCTGTCAAGGAAATCTCTTTGCTTCCTCTTTTCCCTCCTATTTTGATAAAAATCATATTCCATTAGATTCAAGGTTCACGAAGTATACCAAAGGGTAGGCAAGCATTAAGGATACTTAATCTCTAAGTACTGAATAGAAAGGGTTATCTTTGGAATTGTTCAGCGCACCTTTTTCCCCTTTAGAAATTACTGCTGTCTTTTGTTTTTGTAACACAAGCCTAATAGGCCAGCCCTAGTCAATATTCTACCATAACAAAAAATTAAGCTAGTCTCGGCCAACAAAGTGATTGCCTTGGACAACATATGCCACATTCCATAACTGTAGTCAATCTTTTTCTTTTTAACAAGCATGGAAAGCACTAAATTGTATAAATTCAGAAAGAATCTAAATTTCTTACACAAAAAGAACATATGTAACATTTGCTTTTCTCCCAGTACGTGGTACATATTCAGAAAACCATTTTTACAACCTATTCAGCTCTCACAAAATTACTGGAATAGAAAGCTGTCTATGGAGAATGATTTGGGGAAATGCCACTGTAAGTTTCCTTTACATAAAAATATTTCCAGCACTTCATAGTACTTGAAATTCTACCATTAGAGAGTCATTCCTTTGAATGGTCCCCTTTCCTTTAGAAATTCCCTATTCAAATGTAAATGAGCCTTGCCTACCCCCTACCACCAAGAGATACAGTTGATAGAAACAGTACTGGACCTAGAAACAGGAAGACCTGATCAAATCTAACCTCAGAAACAAGTAACTGTGGGATCTAGACTAGTCACTTAACCTTGTTTGCCTCAGTTTCCTCAACTATAAAATGGGAATAATAATAATACTCACTTTGCAGAGTTGTGAGGATCAAATGAGGTCATATTTGTAAAGCTAAAGCACAGTGCTTTGACACATAGTAGGCAGCATATAAATGTTTATTCCTTTCCCTAAGAAGTAACACATTAAGCAACTATTGGCCATTGACAGCTAAGTATCAAATTAGTTTGTCATTTAACAGTTTCAAGAAAAAGAGGCACAAAAAGGTAAGTTTGGTGGGAATCAAATCCCAGGAAAGTTGAAACCATGGGATGTTCCTACCTAAAAATGACATATTCTGGTGTAGGTCAATTGGGAACATTGTAGCCCTGGACTCCTAGGGACAGTGCAGAAATGAGAATAAGATGCCTAAAATGATGGGGAGGGCGCCAAGCATCAGCCTTCTCACAATGAGAAGTTGGTTACATGTTCATGAGTATTATGTCCATTACTTAGTGAAGGTGGGGGGTTTATGCAAGGAAATCATCTTTTAAAGCAATCCAGCCCACATGTTTTTAAGTTATGTTTTCCCCAGTTATATGTAAAAAAAAAAATTGTGACTTTTTTTTACTTTGAGTTCCAAATGCTCTTCCTCCCACCCTCTTTTATTCCCTCTCCCAATCTGATATAGATTTTGCATGTACAATTTTGCAAAACATTTTTTCCATGTAAGTCATTTTGTAGAAGAAAACTTGAACAAAAACAAAAATAATAAAGAAAGAAAGTGAAATATAGCCTCCTCCAATCTGCGTTCAGACACAATCAGTTCTTTTTCTGAAGGTGGATGGCATTTCTCATTGTAAATCCTTTGGGATTGTCTGGGATCATTATATTGCTGAGAATAGCGAAGTCATTGTACAGTTGTTCTTCCTACATTTTTACCTAGTTCTGTTCACATCACTCTGTATCAGTTCATCTGTCTTTCCGGAATTTTCTGAAATCCTCTGAGCACAAATATTTCAAAGCAGTCATAAGAAAGGAACTACAGTAATCACTGACAAGGCATGAAGCTCTTTTGAAAGATATGATTGCTTTGAATAAAAACCAAAGAGAAAAAATGTGTTGCTTTTTTTCTGGAGGAAAGATATTGGGTAGGGAGAAGGAGGAATTGATTAATTAATACCTTATGGCTAGTCTTCTTCCTTTAATTGCCAAAGTTCAGCATGGAGAATGATCCTTTTCTGCCAACCTCACAGAATTTAATTCAGGAAAATCAAATTACATATTCATCATAGGGATCGAGAGATACTTATATCTACCTACCATTCCCCAACACAAACATGTATACACACACACATATACACACAAATTGTACTGTCTATATATTCTTATTTTTATTTATTTTTTCAGTTGCATGTAAAAATAATTTTTGACAATTGTTTCCTGACATTTTAAGATTCAGATTTTCTTCCTCCCTCTTTTCTTGACCCCATTCTGATTAAGGTTATGCCAGTACTTTCATGCAATCCTGTATATTCTTATTAAAGACTAGATATAGAACACCCCCAAAATTTTTCGGTTATACCCATTCATTCCTATACTTTAGATTTTCTCTGCTTTGTCTATATAATTCAGCTTGAGCATAAAAAGAGATAGTCCTGCTGTACAAGTTATTATTACACATCACAAGAAAAAGCATACTTCTTGAGATTCTCACTGGTGACTTTCCCAGAAGCCAGACACTTCGCTTAAAATAAAACTGGTATCTGCAAAGCTATTCAAAAGGGTACGTCAGTGAGATGACTTTTCCTACATTCACATTTGACTTCTTTCCACATAAGTGTGTTTGGGAAAACCCAGCCTGCTTTCCCTCATATAAGCATTAAAACTTGCTTTCCAGTACAACACAGAGAAGTAAGTGTAAGCACAAACTCCCAATGGCCACCCAGCTTTCTGTCTACAAATAAGACCTATATCTGCAAGCATTCCTCATTAGTCAAACATTCATTTCTGCAGTCAAAATAAAAATTTAAAACATCTCAACTGAGCAGTCTACCATTAAGTATAGCTCCAAACCACGGCCGAGGAGAGTGTGAGACCCAAACAATGTTAGGGCTTTGGGGCAGCCACAGAAACAGCTGCAAAGGGGGCCTCAGGATGACTGGAAGGGGTTGTCTAGGACATAGAGGGCTCTCAGAATTTGTCTTTGGGCAAACTGGCCCAACAGACATTGATCTCCTCTTTTTCTTCTTGACTAGAAAAGTCATTTGGAAACAAAACTTCTGGACCCGCATAGGAGTTCTCATTTTACCTTTGTTAAGTTTTATTTTTGTCCCTGTATCCCCAGCAACTAACTCTGCATTACAAATAGGAGATACTTTAGTGATTGCTTGAAATGAGATTTTTTTTCCCTCACAATAAAAATTTCATTCAAGAAGCATTTGTCGGTGAGATAGATAGATAGATAGATAGATAGATAGATAGATAGATAGATGATAGATAGATAGATAGATAGATAGATAGATAGATAGATAGATAGATAGATAGATAGATTGATGGATGGATAGATAGATAGATAGATAGATAGATAGATAGATAGATAGATAGATAGATAGATGGATAAATGGGTGGATAGATAGATAGATAGATAGATAGATGGATAGATAGATAGATAGATAGATAGATAGATAGATAGATAGGTAGGTAGGTAGATAGATAGATGATAGATAGATAGATAGATGGATAGATAGATAGATAGATAGATAGATAGATAGATATGTACACACACACACACACACACACACACACACACCCCAAACACCATTCTAGGCCCTAGAAATACATATAAACAAAAAGCTACATATATTTTTAAAAATTAAATAATCCCTATTTGCAAGGAGTTTATGTTCTAATGAAACTATAAACAAAATAGATGTAGAAGCTAGAATATGGGCATTACCCCTGTTTCCTCAGAATTCTCTTCTTCCATATTTCAAGGGATCTTGTCAGTGACATCCTGAGGTCCTTCAAGGAACAATACAATAACCTTTAATGATATGAAATCCATCCATAAGGCATTTATTGAGTAAGCATTTCTACTTACAAACATAAACATTACACACATAAAAAGGAAACAATCCCTGCCTTTAAGGATGTTACGTTTGACAAAATGGGACAGAATGTGTGTGAAAGTGCACACACCCACATATACATATATGTGACACATATAGGCACCTATACACATTAATATATGCATATATATAATTTATGTAAAATAGGTACCAGATAATTTTTCAAGGGAAGGAACTAGCTGCTAGAGGAGACTAGAAAAGACCTTATATGTAGAAGAAACTTCATCAGGCCATTTAGGTGACTGATTATTCCTCTGAAGCATTATTCTTTTAAAAAACGTGAGCCTGAGTAATTTCTTATAAACCCTTTAAGTCTGTATATTCAATCCATATATAGACAGCTAGTTCGCACAGTAGACAGAGCCCTGGAATTGGAGTCAGGAAGATCTAAATTCAAATTCCATTTCAGATACTTATTAACTGTGTGAGCCAGGATAAATCAATTTGCCTCTCTTTGCCTCAGTTTCCTCATCTGTAAAATGAGGATAATAATAGCACTTACCTGTCTGGGTTGTTATAAGGATCCAACAAGATGATGTGTGTAAAGTGCTTAGCATGGAAGTAGGTGCCCTCTAAATGCTCTACTGTTATTATACAAAATTTCAATAAGATTTCTTTTTTAATTTACAGGAGAAAGCTTATCTTTAAAGTTTTATTTTTTAATTTCAAGATAGTCTGAATTTCAAGTGTCAATTATAAAGTGAAGATGGATTTTAATATTCTTTAGCAGTATGTCAAACTTTGTTAAAACCTTTGAACTCCCATGGAAGATTTGATGAAATCAACCAAGAAACAAATCAAGGACCAAGTGGGAAATATCAAATGAGTCCCAACAAAGAACTCCCTTCATTCACTCTGTTCATAATAAGGATAGAGACTGTACTGCAGAAGCTGATGTTCATAAGAATTATAAATGTGAGTGCTGGGAGGACTTCAGACACTCTCTAGTCCAACACCTGCATTTCCCATCATATAACCGAGACCCGTGGACTCTGAGTGACATGAGATTACTTAGATTGTACTTAAAAAAAAAAAACCCAACCTCTTACTTTCTCTCTTAGACTCAATCATGTGAATCAGTTCCAAGGCAGAAGAGCACTAAAGGCTGAGCAATGAGAATTGAGTGACTTGCCCAGGGTCATGCAGCTAGGAAGTATCTGAGGTCTAATTTGAACCCAAGGTCTGGTTCTCTGTCTATTTATCCACCCTGCCGCTTCTACTTTTATACTCTGAAGAAGCTAAACAGTTTCCAAATCTAAGACATGGTCCTTGTCCCCAACGTTCTACAGTCTCTGTGGTTTGTTAGTGTCCATATTAATTATGTAAGCACAATTCACTGCTTCCAAGAAAGAAATCCCAGAGCAAAACTCCCTTCCCTGGCACCATTTCCCTATGTGTGTTGCCTCCACTATTGGAATGCAATTTCCTGGGGGCAGCGGGGTGGCTGTGAACCGAGGACCTCTAGGTTCCCATCTGGCCTGAAGCACGTCCTAGCTGTGTGACAGTCACTTACCTCCCATTGCCCAGCCCTTGCCACCCTTCTGCCTTGGAGTCCATCCACAGGATCGATTCTAGGACAGAAGGTAAGGGGTTAAAAAGTGAAAGAAGAACGGAGGTTCCGTGAGGGCAGGCGCCATCTCACTTACAGATCTGTCTCCCGGCGCGTAGGAAATGCTCCGTAGATATTTCATCAATGTCGGTGCTCCCTTTCTCGGTGCTTACCAACAACCCTCTGTGCCTTTTTAGTCGATGGCATGATTTACAATCTGGACATCCTTCATTCTTCATACTCGTTATTTTTCCGTTACTGGAGATTTCCCAAAGGAAGCTTTGTGGCATCACTACCATTCGGAAATGGCAGAGGCACTTGAGAAGGCAAGGAGGGAAAAGGAGTGACTTGAGCAAATATGTGAGGAGAAATCCACCCTGCAGGAGAGACCATTGAAGCACACTCCTTGGCACAAAGGGACTGTCGGTATCTTATCCATCACCCTTAATACAGCATCTGCTGCTCAGCAGGGACTGGCCAAATGAATGATTTTGTTTTAAGGAAAGGTCCCTCTTAGCCTCTTTCATGTAACTTGGTTCATATTTATATGATGCTTTAAGCTTTGTGTTTTGGTTATTATTGATAAGCAGCATCGGTGTCGGCGTTGAACATTTACTGAGTGCCTTGTAGGCAGAAGGACTTGTGCCAGTAAAGACATTTGGGATGCTCCCCAGCCTTGCCTGGGTTACAGCACAAGACTTGGGATCGATGCATAAAGCTTAAAGGTCTCACAGAGGGAATGTGCGTTTCTGCAGGTATGAAGCTGGAAGGAAGGCTGATTGGCACAGTTTAATTAGAGGAACGTGACATTCAGACTTGAGTGAGTGGAGATTGCAAACATCTGCAAACCTGCCTTCTCTTTTGCATGGAACAGACCAAAAATCAAATCTTGTGACTTTGAGATGCTACTGAGTCTTTCTCAGCATTTAACCAGCATCTTCTCAACCAATGTTGGGAGCTTTTTCATTCATGTCGGACTCTGTGATCCCTTTTGGGGTTTTCCTGCAAAGATAGTGGAATGGTTTGCCTTCTCCAGTTCATTTTATAGATGAGGAAACTGAGGCAAAGAAGGGTAAGTGACTTGCCCAGGGACACACAACTAGTGTCTGAGTCTGGAACTGAACTGGCACTGTGTCCAATGCATACATTACTTGGATCACACAGCTATTAAACATGGTAGGTGAAATGCAAATCCAAGCCTTCTGACTAGACTTACTGCTATTCCTACTGCATCATTTTGGACCAGCGGATCGTAACCCTCTCTATATTATTCTCTCTATATTCTCTAAATTGGACCCCTCTGGCAGAGCCTAGTGAAGCTGAGGGACCTCTTCTAACATCATGGGTGGCTCAGAGGATCGAGAACCTGACCTAAAGATGATAGATCCGGGATTCAAATCTGGCCTCAGACACTTCCCAGCTGTGTGACCCTGGGCAAGTCACTTAACCCCCATTGCCTAATCCTTACCACTCTTCTGCCTTGGAACCAATACATAGTGTTGATTTTAAGATGGAACTAAATGAATGAATGAATAAACAAATAAATAATGCAAACCATGTTTTTTATGATTGAAGGAAATGCTACATTTCAGCTAGAGGTTATTAAAAATATATCATTTTCTTTCACCTATCCAAGTTTACAAACCTGCTGAAATCTATCCTTGGAATCCAGACTGAGAACTCCAATGAACAAATGGGGGAACTCTTTTATACTGCTAATTTAGGCATATAAATAAGAGGTAGACAAAAATATGCATACTCCCCACCAATAACATAATGCCACGAAAGCAAAAATTGCTGAGAGATCTGAGGAAAAAGCCATTTACTTGGTTAGATAATTGGCTTTTTTATATCTGTATCCCTAGAACTATTACACAAGTCAGAAGTCATTAACAGGTTGTGAGTACTGACACCACTTTAACCATAAACCCTTCCTTTTCATGATTACCCATTTAGTAAAAGCTTTGGCTCAATAGAATCTTCTGCTCTTTGGTCTTGAAGCATTAATGCCACAGAAGAAATGTTTTTGTAGCTCCAAAGCACATTACGGGTTCCTTATTTTCTATAATCTCATTAAGATATTAAAGCCTGTGGAATATTCTTCTTCTTTCCTTTCCCTCCTTTTTCCTTCTTTCATCCGCACCAGGATGACTGTTGTTCATTTCTAAAGTGTAATCCCATTTCTAATAACTTGTACTATCTAAACATTTTTTAAAACCTTCTAATCCCATACATCACAAGACAATTTAAGAAAGCCAAAGGATAGATTATACATTAGGTCTTTCACCTGGGGTCTGCAAGTCACGGAATAGATTTCAAGGATTGGGGCCCATATACTTGGTTGAGGGTTGGGGGGTTGTTTTTTAGATATTTTAATAGCTGTATTTCAATAGAATTGGTTTCCATTGTAATCCTGTGTATTTTATTTTATGCATTTAAAAACGCTATTCTGAGAAACCTTCACCGTTATTCAAAGGCTTCACTAGATTCTGCCAAAGGGGTCCTTGACAAAAAAAGTTTAAGAACTCCATTTATACTTGGATGGCAGACAGTAAGAATCAGAAGGAAATGATCTGAGTCTTAGTACTACTATGTCATTATTTACTCCATATCAACTGGGTCCAATGTTCTTTTTTTATTCTCCAATAATATTTTATTGCATTTTTCACCAGTTACAGGTGAAACATTTGTTTGCTGACATTTTGCAATCCAAATTCTCCCCATCTTGCCCTACCAAGCAACCTGATATAGGTCATACATGTGCTATCAGGCAACATACATTTCCATGTCCATCATATTGTAAAATTAGGCAGATATCTACATGCATAACAAAAAATTCATGAAGAGAATAACGTGAAAATGATACGCTTCCCTCTACATTCAGACTTCATCAGTTCCTTCTATGGCAATAGACAGCGTTTTTCATCATGAGTCTATTGGAGTTGTCTTACATCCTTGCATGGCTGATAATAGTTAAGTCATTCAAGTTAATCATTTTAAAATATTGCTGTTACTGTATAGAATGTTCTCTTGGTTCTGCTCACTTCACTTTGCATCAGTTATGTATATTTCCAGGTTTTTCTGAAAATGTTGTTCATCATTTCTTATGACATAATAGTATATTCCATTATGTTCACATACCACAACTTGTTCAGTCATTTCCCAATTGATGAGCATCCTCTCAGTTACCAATTTTTGCCCACAAAAAGAGCTGCTATAAATATTTTTGTACAAATAGGTCCTTTTGCCCTTTCTTTGATCTCTTTGGGATATAGTTCTGGTAGTGGTGTTGCTAAGTCAAAAGGTATGTAGATTTTTATGGCCTTTTTGGGCATGATTCCACACGGCTCTCTAAAATATGTATATCATTTCACAGCCCCACCAAGTGTACTCGTGTCTCAATGGGTGACAGTTACAACTTGTCAATGAGCCCAATACTCAAAGTTTTCCAGGTGGGTACCTGGTGCTGAACTGCTGTCTGAACTCCCAAGAGCTCACTGTTGCCTTCATACCACAGTGAGACAATGGAATAGGACTTTAATATATATATAATATATATTAATTTAATATAATTTAATATATAATATTAATTTATATATAATTATATATATAATTATATATAATTTAATATAATTTAATAATATAATTTAATATAATATAATAATTTAATATATATATACACGATATAAGTTGTTTTACTTTAAATATTTTCATTTTCATTTTGTTTTTTTACAATTACAACATTAGTTTAGCAGACCTTCTTTTTAAAGCTGTTCTTGGAATCTGTATAATAGCAAACCAACAACATAGAGCCAAGACAAGGCAGTTATATCTGTCTCAACACGGGCAGAGAGGGGCCCAGTCTGTGCTGGGTATTAGCTGGTGATCAGTAAGGGGGAGTCCATGGGAAAGTCCCAGAAATTGAGGTTAGGGCTAGAGGAGACAGGGCAGGGTGTTCTAAGTATAGTAGCCTCTTGCAAAGATCAAAGAGAATAACCAGTCCCAAGATCCAGTCAGAAATTTCCAAGGAAGAATAAATGAATGAGTACTTACTATGTGTCTAATACAGTGCCAAATCCTGGAGAAACAAAGAAAAAAGCAAGATAGTCCCTTTCTCAATGGAGAAGACATCACATATAACAGTTTCACCTGCAAGTCACATGAAAAGATCTTATGATACATAGAGTGCAATACCAAAGCAGATAGGAATATATCTTCTATGCTATTTCAACAAAAATAATCATATCTGCTTCTGATGTCAAATTATTTAACAATGCCAAGGACGTTGATGGGGAGAACTTGCTTTTCTGGGTTTTTAGAAGCTGTAGCTATTGAGGAAGCAAGGGCAGCAGTTGTCTGATTGACTCTCCACAGGAATTTCTCCCCTAAATAATGGCTTGAGGGCTGGGCTTGGAGCAGGACCAGTGGTCTAGGGAGTGCTGCCACTCCAGGGTCTTTGGGGCTTGGCAATCCATCAATGGCAGCTGGTTGGTAGTTGGTGTTGCTGGTGTTGAAAGTGGGCTCCATCTCCACAGTGATGGCTTCCTTCAATAATGGCTTCAGAGTTTGGGCTGGAAGCAGGGTTGGCGTTCTGGAGGGCACTGCTGTTCTCAGGGCTCTAGGGTTCAGAGTCCAGGATTATCTCCACTGAGGGTGGTTAAAGTGAGGTCAGCGGCTAGACTTGCCTGGCACATGCGGTCTCCCGTCTCTTCCTCAGGATGCCCCCATTGTCTTGAATAGTACAAATTATCTGTTGATCTAGGAGGCTAAATGGGAAAGTGTGGTTTGAGTTGAGAAGTAACAGTCCAAATCCAAGTGGGGCTCACGCACAATAGAGTCAAGGAAACAAAACAGAAACAGAAATAATACTGTTTAGAGTCAGGTCAATTTGACTCTTGTGAAGAATCTAAGGTAACTTTGGTGGCATTCTAGCCACCCTTTCCCACAACTGGCTAATTGGAAGACCGAGTATCTCTGGACTCAGAAAATGGGTTTATCTGACACATGTAAAACCCAGTGGAATTGCTCATTGGCTATGGGAGGGGACTGGGAGGAGGGGAGGGAAAGAACATGATTCATGTAGCCATGGAAAAATATTCTAAATTAATTAATTAAATAAATAAACTTAAAAAAAAAAAGAAAATGAGTTTCCTCCTAAAAGTATGGCAATTTCTTTCAGTAGTCACTGTCATACATAGGACTTTACATGACAATATTAACATCTATATGCCATTAAGAGCAAAATGTTCTAGCCAAAAAGTGTATTTATCATTTTATTAATTTATAAATTAATAGTACTAATATATATTATTATAAGTTTTATTAAACTATTAAATAAATTTAATTTGTGAAGTCAATGAAACCACCCTTCATTATGCCTTATCCTAGGTATTGAACGATGGATTTTTCCTTCTTTGCCCGTACCCAGTTCTCATTTTACAACACCAGAGAGATGAATCCACCCTATTATGCGGTCCTTCTGGCATTTCAAAAGCTAAGCTTCTGTGGCTGGTATTCAAGAACTTACACCAAGTTTGGCATGATGGTTAAACAGAGCTGGGTTCCAGTATATTTGTGGTTTGGCAATAATGACTGTCAAGAAGAATGGGAAGAGAGAAGCCACACTGTCATGTATATTGTCAGCAGCAGAAAAGCTGGCTTCCAAGGCTTTCACATCCCTTAAAAAGTCTTCCATCTTGGCCCAGTTCTTTTCTGAGCTGGCACACGAGCTTGGGGGATTTTTTTTTCATCTCTGAATAACTACTATAAAATTGCTGTTTGGTAAAAGTCATTTTACCTCAAATCATTTGATGCAAATGGAAATGTTAAGAACCTCATTATACTATTGAATTAAATTGGACCTGTGCTTGCTTTCCCCGTGAGGGATGTAATTTGGACTGGAGATTTCTGCCCATCTCTTGACAGCTAGTCTTGGAAATTGTCTGTCCGTAATGTCACCACAGGCAAAGAATTTCCATGTGGCCATTTTAGAGCACATACGAGCTTTCTTCACTGTCTGTCTGCGTTAGCTTTGGGATCCCAACTTCTTGGCAAATCAAGTCTTAATTTACTCAGAAAATATAAGGAATCTGGCCGTTAGATTGTCATTCTTCCTGAACAACTGATTTTTACGGGGACTTTACAGTTAACTTCTTCAAAGTGAAAATAAGGGCTTTTAGAAGGAAGGCATTGGGGAAATGCTTCATAACAACGTCTCTATCGCTTGTCTTTCCCTCTCTTCTTTTCATGTAAAATCGACCCATCTTTCAGTTCAAATTCTGCTTCATCCAAGAAG
This sequence comes from Monodelphis domestica, assembly GCF_027887165.1. Taxonomy (NCBI): domain Eukaryota; kingdom Metazoa; phylum Chordata; class Mammalia; order Didelphimorphia; family Didelphidae; genus Monodelphis; species Monodelphis domestica. The sequence continues at coordinate 450,725,664 of NC_077229.1, forward strand.
TTTAGCCAACTTCTGTGAAGGGGTGGGCAAAGTGGAGACAGAGTACAGTGACTCCCTGGGAATGCTCTATGGACATTCTTTTTTGTGTATGAGTTAGACTTTGTGGATGCTAAAGTCCTTTTGAAATTCTGAAAAGCTGTGACTCTGTGTCTAGGTCTGAGCGAGGTGGGAAAGAGTTTAGAACACCTGGAGACACCCAGAAAGCATTCTGGATCTGTGGTCGAAAGACATCGGTTCAAATTCTTGAGCCACTTCCTTGTATGTAACCTTGGATAAATCATTTAACCTCTTTGGACTTCGGTTTTCCTCAGTTATTAGAGGAGATTGACTAGCTGACCTCAAAGGCCCGTCAGACTAAATCTGCAATCTCGATAAAAGAAACTTTTCATAGTAATTTTAATTTATAAAGACATTGATTTTTAGTGATAGACATTTTAATGATTTTAATGAAAATGGTTTTTCATGAGGCATATTGGTTAAAGAAAGCCTTGAAAAAGAAAAAAAAATTTTAATTAAAAAAAAAAGAAAAAGAAAGCCTTGAAGTAAGGAATACCCATGTTCAAATCCTGCTATGGGCAAACAACAAAAACAACAGATAAGTGCTTTACACATATTATCTTATTTTGTCTTCATAAGAACCCTAAGAAGATGTTTTTATTATCCCCATTTTACAGATGAGGAACCTGGGGCAGATGCAGATAAAGTGACTTGCCCAGGGTCCCACAGCTATTAAGTTTCTGAAACAGATTTGAAATCAGGTATTCTTGACTCCAGGTCTAGCCCTCTATCTACTGTGCCACCATCCATGACTCAACTTGTCAGGGTCACAGAAACTCTTTTAAGATGCTAAGTGGGAGCAGTCAGGTGACCCAGTGGATAGAGTGCCAGACCTGGAGTAGGGAGGACCAGGGTTCAAATCTGGCCTTAGATACTTCCTAGATGTATGACCCTGGGCAAGTCACTTAACCCTGTTTGCCTAGGCCTTGCCCTTCTGTCTCAGACTTGTTATTAAAATAAAGAGTAAGCAGTTTGTTTGTTTTTTAAGATGATAAGTTATAGAATAGCTGTCAAACTGTACTTGTAGAAGGTCATTCTTCACCAAGAATCGCCTAGGATAATGTAACTGCAGATCTACAGAACCCAAAGAAAAAAAATGTTTTTCCTTTTTCAAAAAAATATAATTTGGGGGCAGCTGGGTGGCGCAGTGGATCGAGAGTCAGGCCTAGAGATAGGAGGTCCTGGGTTCAAATCTGACCTCAGACACTTCCCAGCTGTGTGACCCTGGGCAAGTCACTTAACCCCCATTGCCTAGCCCTTACCACTCTTCTGCCTTGGAACCTATACACAGTATTGACTCCAAGATGGAAGGTAAGGGTTTTAAATATATATATATTTAACCTTTAAATATATATATTTATTTATTTAATACTTAACATTATTTATTTAAATATATAGAAATAAACATTTTAAAAACAAAATTTCTAAATATAATTTATTTTTTTGTTGGTTGATATACTTAATATTAAAAAAGCTTTTACTGTCCCTTGTAGAATCAATACTAAGTATTGGTTCCAAGGCAGAAGAGTGGTAAGATCTAAACAAATGGAGTTAAGCTACTTGCCCAGGGTCCCATGGCTAGAAAGTATCTAAAGCAGATTTGAACCCAGACCCTCCCATCTCTATCCACTGAGCCACCCAGCTACACCAATATACTTTTAATATTATCAACTTCTTCTCTCCATGACCTACATACATTTCTTTTTGTGATAAGCTAAGTTGTTTGAGTTACCACGAAAGTTCAAGCCTCCAGGAGCCAATAAGCCAATAATTACAATGTTCTAATAGAGGGAGTCTCTGCTCTGCATTGTGGCTCTGTAATGCACTTCTCCTGCATACATTTTGGTGGCACATCCCCCTACCAGAATATAAACTCCGCAGGAACAAGAACCATGGCTTATCTCGACTTTAAATCCGCTCTATGGCTAGCACAGGGCACTCTGCACTAAACAGGCTCGTAATATAATTTTGTGTAATTGAATTTCATTAAAACCTTGCCTGGGGCATACAAATGCCTTGTTCCAACTCCACTTAGAAGGCTGTCTGTACCATTCACTTGGAAATTAGTCATATCCTGCCTGGGAGTAGTTCTTTTATCAGTCTTGTGATGCTATTTATTTATTTGTGTGTTTTAACAAACTTCCCATGCATGTAACATGGCCACCACAGAGACTACATATCCCTCTGGCCAGTAACCAGGTAGTCATCCTTGGGACCTGCACAGTCTAGTGCTGGGACCCTAGACACACATGTGAGTCAGTTGCTATGAGAAATAATATTAGATTTATCATCTGAAATCCTGGGGAAAGTTCTGGTTCTTGCTTTGGATCTCGTAGCTTTGAACAAATCACAGCATCCCATTGGACCTTGATTTTCTCTGCTAAGAGCTGTGAAGACTGGACTACATTATCTCGAAGGGGGCTTCCACTTTGAAGCACAAAGGATTCTAAGCAGGGTGCCTGGCACATGTGGTTATTCAACTCTTTTTCAGATGTGTCTAACTCTTGGCAGCCCCATTTGGGGTGTTCTTGTCAAAGATACTGAAGTAGCTTGCCTTGCCTTCTCTAGTTTATTTTATCGGTGAGGAACCTGAGGCAAACAGGGTTAAGTGACTTGTCCAGAGTCACACAGCTAGGAAGTGTTTGAGGCCAGATTTGAACTCAAAAAGATGAGTCTTCTTGCCTCTAGGCTCAGCACGCTATCTACTGTGCCACTGAAGTGCCTACCTGGCACATACTAGACATTTAATAAATGTTTGATAACTTGTTAATGATTTTTTGAGGAAGAGAGACAGGCAGACACAGAGACAGACAGATATAGAGCATTTGTTACTTACTATCTCATAAGCTCTGAATTAAATGCTGAAAAATCTAAAAAAATAAAGCAAAACAGTATTTACTCTCAAGGAACCTACATTCTAATGAAGGAAGATTACTCCAAAAGGGAAACTAGAAGGTGGTAAGGAATAGAGAAAGGAAGCTGAAAAGAAACCCAGAAGCAAATCATCCATGAAATGGGTCATGGCCTGGGACCTCACCTGAAATAGTAGAGTCATCCCTTCAGAAAGTCACCAGTCAGGACAACTGGGACTCCGATTTAAAGTTTCTACAGAGTGGAGAAAGTTGGGGAGATAAAGGGAAGTCAGAAAGTGATTGATCCTTTATTATTGTTGTCCACTCATTTTTTCAGTCATGTCCCACTCTTTGTCATCCCATTTTGGTTTTTCTGGCAGAGATACTGGAGTAGTTTGCCATTTCCTTCTCAAGCTCATTTTCCAAATGAGGAAACTGAGGCAAACAAAGTTAAGTGACTTGTCTAGGGTCACACAGCCATAGTAAGTATCTGAGGACAGATTTGAACTGAGGAAGATGAGTAAGTCTTGCAGACTCCAGGGACCACTTAGTTTCTTATTGATTCTTGACTGATCCCCAATCTCTCTAGCCTTTAGCTCTTTTCCTCTCTCTCCAAAGCTATCTTATATTTACTTGTATACATTGTATGCATACTCTTATATGTATACTTATTATCTATTTTGTCCCCTTTTAGAATGTAATCTCCTCGAAGGAAGAAACTGTGTCATTTTGGTCTTTGTATCCCCAGCACCTACCACCGTGCCTGGCATATAGAAGGGTTTAATAAATATTTGTTGATTCATTGATTCTAACTTAACTAAGTTTAGTTAGTTAGTTAACTAAGAAATTTCCCCTAAAGACTATCTCTAGTTGTCATTAGTACAGAAAACAGTGAGTAGAAACTTCAGATGAACTTAGACATAATAAAAAAGAGTTCATAAATTATTTCAAGGATTTGACTTTTTTATGTTTTCTTGAACATATAAAATAGACACAAAAATAGATACCAAAAAGGGGACCAAACCTATAAAAGAGAGAGAATGCATTCATGAAGACAGTCTGGTGATACACCAAAGCAATTAAACTGTCTTTCCTTTTCTTCGGGCTCATGCCCATGCGTGATTTAGATAAATAGATAGATAGATCATAGATTTCGAGGTGGAAGGAAGTTTAGAGGCCACTGAGTCCTGCTCCCTCATTTCAGGCATTTGAAAACTGAGACAGAGAGATTAAGTGATTTACAGGGTCACAAAGCTAGTAAGTGACTGAAGGAGGATTTGAACCTACGTCTTCCTGACTCCAAATTTGGTACCCTATCCACTACACCGTGCTTCCTAGGATATTTGCTACAGGCACATTCTCATATTCTCCTAGCCTGACCACATGGGAAACAATAGATTAGGAAGTTGTTATTCAGTCATTTCAGTCATGTTTGACTCTTCACGATCCCATTTGGGTTTTCCTTGGCAAAGGTACTGGAGTAGTTTACCATTTCCTTCTCCAGCTCATTTTTCATAAGAAAAAAAGTGATTTGCCCAGGGTCACACATCCAGTAAGTGTCTGAAGCTAGATTTGAACTCAGGTCTTCCTGACTTAGACATAATAAAAAAGAGTTCATAAATTATTTCCTGGCACCAAGATTATGAAGACTGGAAACCAAATGGACTCACATGGACATGTGGACAGGCTAGTGTAACCGTTGTGAGCCAACTGGAAATTTTACAAGTCAAATGATATTCAATGACTACTTATGTCTTGGCACAAAAGATATCTTTCTTTCTTGCTGTCTGTAGCAGGCAGAAGAGTTAATGTACGTGATTTGAACCAAACACTGGCCTTTCATTTCTTAAATTTCATCTTCCTGACCCTGGTACCCAAAAAAGCCCTCAGCAGACAATTTAGGAAAATTAGAAACATAAACTCAGAACCTAGAGAGTAACTAATTCTGACACTCTGTTCTCTTGGGAAGTGAAACTTTAGCTTTTCTTCCTGATGGAAGCTTGTTTCCCTGGCCCAAATGTGGAGACTCAATTCTCCATATTCTCCATGTCAAACTGTGTTCAATCCATAATTCTCAGGAATCACCTACAAGGGTGGCTTTCTAAAAGCCTAAGTAAGCACGGTTCTAGTTATCTAGCTATACCTCCCCAGCCCCAACAGAGAGGAAGAAGGAGAAGTATGTCGAGCATTTGGAAAAATTACTTATGGGACAAAAGAGAAGACAAAAAGATGAGTTTCACATCTGTAGGTATAATGTGATTTTCATCTTTGCTAAGGGATGTGATTTCAAGAGATCTATCATCCTCTAGACCCTTTTCTTTAGAAAAGCAATTGAGTAATATTAGCAAAATACGGTCTTCCTATGCCTTCCTTTACCCATGTGTGGAAACAGCAAGAACATTCTCACCTTTTTAGCAAATTACAATTGTTAAGAAAAAACATGCCTTGTAAATTCCTAGGAGACCTATAATGAAAAAAATACTAATTAGTCAACAAGAGGAATGGAAAAGCATTTATTGAGTTCTTACCATGTGCCAAGCACTGTGCTAGGTATTGGAAATAAACTATAATAGCAAAGATAATCTGTTCTCTCTCTCGAGAATTACACTCTAATAAGAGGAGATAGCACACCTTTGAGAGTGTTGGCCAGGAAAAGCCATTTTGGACCAGAAAGCAGGCAAATCGATTTACATGTCTCTTCTGAAGACAGTGGCAGAGTTGATTTGATCACAGTTCCAGAACTGGGCAATAGGAGATTGGGGGAAGGAGGTAATTGTGTGAATAGGAAATGAAATATGGTTGGATTCTGCCAGAAATACGGGGCAGATGTGGCAGTCACCAGATATGACAGCAAAGACACCAGATCAAAGATTCCAGATATGAAAAAAAGTTAAAATCTCTGTAGCATTGCATCTGGTCTAGGTTGCAAGGTAGTTGAAGGAGTTGTCTAGAAGATAGCCAGAAAGTTGGGAATCTCCTTGCTTTCCTCACAGAGGTACAAAGTCAATTGTCTGAGTGAATTATATGGGATTGTAGACCAGCCTATAGCTTGACTGAACAACCTAAGTAGACCGGTTCACTTTCAACTTGAGATTGTATATTCAAAGGAACTAGATTCTATAAAGAAAATGGAGATCCCAGACTACTATCCTTTATTGTTCGGCAGGTACCTGGTTCAGGGGATAGAACACTGGACCTAGTGTCAGGAAGAACTGAGTTCAAATCCAGCCTCAGGTACTTAATAGCCAGGTCCCCCTGGGCAAGTCACTTAATCCTGTTTGCCTCAGTTTCTCCATCTGGAAAATGAACAGGAGAAGGAAATGACAAAACACTCCTGTTTCTTTGCCACGAAAACTCCAAATGGGATCTGAAGAATCAGACATAATTGAAAATGACTGAACAACATCTATATTATTGTATGTGCAAGAGTTGGAATGATATTTGAGCAAAGGGGTCTTTTCTTATTTAAATTTGACATGTCACTCTCCACTTAGTATAATATTAGTTTATCACTGTGTGCTTAATGAATGGTGAAATGAACAAATAAAAATGCAATGTCCCCTGACAAGTTACAGTTCAGTCTGACATCATCAGAAATTCTTCAATTTTAAAAGGATTATCTGAGTGTCTATTGAAATTCTCAAGTCAAGCTTCCTCTTTGTTTTAGGATTTTGGATTCCATCTTCACTTCCCACTACCTACTTTATCTTTGGACAAATTATTTAACCATTCAGAAGCTCAATTTCTTTATCCATAAAATGGAAATAATAATAACTTCACAGGGAGGTTGTAAGGAATCAGTATGCTAATATAGGTGAATGTGCTTTGAAAATTGAAGTTCTTTATTAACATAAACTATTATCCTTTGGGGCATATTTTAAAATTGCATTTATAGTTGATTAATTGTGGACCCAGGTCAATCCTTTCAGGTAACTATATTGCATAGCCCTCCAAAAAAAGAATATGAGAATGTGTTCTAAAAACAGAGAACTTTAAAAACAAACCAAGAAGGAAAATAAGATGAGAGACCAGAAAAAATTGCTTAAATATAATAACAAATGGTTCCCATTCGCCATTCTTTCTTAAGGACTGAGGGTTTTTGTTATTTTACAAAATGCCCCTGCGTTCCCTTCTCCTGCTTTTGTGTTGGTTGTTTGCTTTTTGTCTTTCACACTCAAAAAGGATCAAAATGACAGAACTGGATGTCTTTTGATTTGCACATAAATTAGCTTTAACTGAAGCAGAGTTGCCCAAAGTCATCATCCTCACTCTCTCTTCAGTGGCAAGACAAGTTAGGACAACGGGTGATGGCCTGGGATACAGTAGATGCCTTGGCATCTTCAATGTCTGACCAAGATCTCAGCGCTCCATAGTGCCTGCTTCAATCACCTTCATAGTCATTAAAACAAATTGTTCCATCCTGCCTCTTCTGCTAGGGGAAAATCTTCACATACCTGGGGTATACCCCCCCCCCCCCACTATCAGGTTTGAGGTCTTTCAGTTACCCTCAGCCTGGTTTCACCCCTCTACTGAGATGATTTCACTAGGGTGTGGCTGCTGCCCGTGCTACAGCTTCTTGGAGCCACACAGGAGCCCTGAAAAGGGCTCAGCAAGCCCTCACCCAAGAGGCTCTAGTCGCCCCTGAATATCCTGTACATTAGGATTGGAGGCAGAGTTTCACAATAGGCTCCCACAGGCTGAGCTCAGTCTGGAGGAGCCCATTCCCTCAGCAAGCTTTTGAGCAGCGACAGCACTCTGGCTGTTCTTGAGGGGACCCCGTGTTCCACACATTCTTCCATTTCAAGCAATCAGTCCAGAGAATTTTAATTAAAATGCCTCAAGCACACGGCCCTTTCATTCTCTTCTGACAATGATCAGATTCATCATGAGTTGTCCCTGGTAAAGTTTCAACAGGCATCCCCCTTTGACCAGACCATATACTTGCCTTAAGCGTTCTGAAGAACAGCTGTACAGGCTGCCGCTGATGTCTGGCCTCTTTGGATATGAAATTTCGACTCTTGGATAGTTGGTTTTCAGACCAGTTGAAATGAGATTAAGTCTCTGCCTGCTTTCCAGTAGCTCTGCTGCCGACAAGGCGAGGGGGTAGATTGTTGGAGTCTGCGCATTCTGAGCTGCAGAAGGCCATGCCGATCTAAGTCTGGCCCAAGACGGGGATCCCTGGAAGCAGAGGTCTTCCCGGCTGCCTCCTTCAGGGACAGTCCCGTGTCCAGGTCTGAATGGAGCAGGCCAACGGATCATGCCCCTTAGTGAACTTTGTGCTTGCTGCCACCTGCACTAGCTTCAAAAAACAATCCAAATTTGGGTTTGGGTACCAATGATGATGGTGATGGCAGTGGAGATAAGAATGAGGTCGCGGATGGAGGAGAAGGGACTAACAGCCGTACACTCTGATCTCTTAAAGGGGACTCGGCATTATTCCAAAGATTCTTAACGGCAAAGTGATCCTCCCTGAAATGCCACAATATAGGGAAAGACCGCCATTAGCTTCACGCAGGCAAGGCAGGATGAGTAGCTGACGTCTCCCAGAGCTGCCCTTCTCCTGCTCAGACTCCTAGACCCAGCATGAGCCCTCCGGCTCCTGATCAAGAGCCTCAGCTGCCCTGGGGTCCGCGGGAGTCAGTAGCCGCAGGGCTGCCCTTCTGCTCAGACTCCTAGACCCAGCATGAGCCCTCCGGCTCCTGATCAAGAGCCTCAGCTGCCCTGGGGTCCGCAGGAGTCAGTAGCCGCAGGGCTGCTCTTCTCCAGTTGGAGATTCCCAGTGTCTCTTGAGTCTTTGCCGGGACCCCTCTCTGACCATCTCCACGCAGTCAGGAGTGTAGACTCCACCTTGGGCTTTTCCTCCACCAGATAGACGAAATCATTGCCTTATCTGGCTGGCAGCCAGACCTCGGGGCCACTGTCAGGTTCTACTTTCTCTTCATTCGAGTGCAAGTTCCTTGAGGACAAGGATTTCTCTTGGTTGTTTTCTTTCGTATCCCCAGGGCATAGCCTAGTGTCTGGAACATAATACGTGCATAACAAATGCGGTTTCTGTCTGTCTGTCCGTCTATCATCTTCACATTCCTGGCTCCAACCTAGCAGTTTGGGGACAAAAAGAAGAAAGAAGGGCTAGTGAAGGAAAGACTGGCGGGATCCCTCAGGCTAGCACTTCAGGAAAATTTCATGAAGTGCTTCTGCATTTGGTGTTAGAGCATGATGTATGTTGTATAGTAAACGCATGATGGCTAAAGGAGGGAGAGCGTGGGGTAGGGGGACTTCATGGGCAGAAAACTCCCATGTAAGTGCTGTGTGCCAAGAGGAGGAGAGCCCAGTACCTGCTGGTTTCATCAGCATATTTTGCCAAGGTACAATACACAGGATAAATAAAAGAGCAGCATCTGCTGGGCCCGTGCCTGGATGACTGCACCAGCTGTCTAGCTAGTATTCCTAAGGGCAGACTCTTCCCCATCCAATCCAAACTTCCTTCAGCTTTCAGGCAAAGCTTGTACTTCACATCATAGCCCTACATGGGATAGCTTTCCATCAAGTACTAGGGCTCGTCCAAACACCACTCCGTGGCTCGAAAGGCCATCCAGAATTTGGTTTCATTCTCTCCATCTCCCATGATCTACCACTGCTCTCCAGTGCACTGGCCTGACTGTCCCAGGCTCACGCCGCCCTTCTCAGGCTAGTGCTCTTATCCATGTGGCTACGGTCCCCAGAAAAATGTTCCTTCTTCCTCCGCTTGCTGGCACTCCTGTCATCCTTCCGTTCTCCTAAACTCTGCTCTATTCCGACCCATCATGGCTATTCTCTTCCCTAAATTCATTTGTCCTTAAAATGGTCACCCTGTCCTTACTGTCCATCACACTGTGGCAGAGTGCTGCAGAAAAGGCTCCTGCTCACGCGCTGGTGCTGAGCTGGGGAAGGAGATGCTGGCCCTCGGGAGCGCATCCCAGGCCGGCTGCTCCACCGCCAAAGAGCCGGCCTTCCGGCTTGGAAGCCGTGGCGTGGTCGTTACTCTAAAGCCCGGCACTAAACACCTTCCTGTGCTGCTTAGACTACGTGGCCATTCTACCGTTTGCTGGACACTTATCTGAGGGCTCGAGGCCTCGGAGGAGCAGAAGTCCAGGCAGCTCCTGCTTGGACCCAAAATAGCGCAGAGGAATTGTTCTCTTGCAGATGAGTTTGTATTATCTTTTGAATGCTGATCCAGGAGACATAGTCCTGCCTTTTTCCTCCAGAAGAGTGAGTGTGTGTGCATGTATGTCTGTGTGTGTATGAATATAAACATACGGTGATGCGGGGAGACCTTAGAGTGTTTGGAGGTATCGTGAGCCTCTTGGGCTTTCAGGAGTGCGTGGCAACTAATAATACTTGATTTGGAGATCATTTTTAAGACTGTGAGTTGCTGAGGCTTCTTTTTGGGCAGTGTTGAGAACAACTCGGGGATATGCCTTTAAACTCTAATCATTTCATTGCTGTTAATTTTCTCTCCAATGAACTATAATACACTTCATTATATTTTCATTCTAATAATTTATTTTAATTTTCTCTCCCATAAACTATAGACTTCTCTAGGCCAAGGGATCATGGTGCTACATCTTCTGTCTTCTGACTTGTGAAGTATATAGTGTTTGTTTAGTAAATATTTGCTGCCTGGTGGCTTTTCTATTGATGAATCCTTTACAGAGTATCAGGGTGTGTTTTGAGATCCAGAATAAGGGGTTTCCATCTCCTTTCAGAGGTGATGATCTTGATCCCGAATGAGATGGACATTTTTAAACATGGGCGATGTGGGGGGATTTGTTGTGCTTGCTTGTGCATATTTGTTACAGGAATTTCTGGTGTGGCTTCTTTTCTAATGGAAGGGCAAGTGGGAGGGAGAGAAAATAAAGGCTTATTAATTTTAAAAATAACATTTAACTTCTAAAATGGGTTTCATAATGAATTGATTTTCATGCAATGCTGATACATTATCTAGTTACTGTTATTATACACCCTCTAAATAGAAATACAGTAGATGTAATTAGAAACTGGAGACTGTGGTTATGCCCAAGAATTAAGAAAAAAAATTCATAATGTAGGACCACATTCTAGTAACAAAAATTTGAAAAACATGTAATTAGTGGTTTTTAATTAAAGAAAATGATGTGAACACAATGCTTAACTTATTTTAAATCTATGTTGTATGCCATTCAGATGCCAATTCTTTATTAGAAAAAAATCCCAAAGAGGTAAAAGAAGTGAAATTCTCATTGAGTTTTGTATAAATTATAAATATAGAAAAATATTCCAAGTATTCTTTATACATGTTCATCTTAGAGATCTTCTGGAAGGCTAGCCTTTCTCTAACCATGGTATGTCAGTAATTTTTAATAATAAACACTTGTGGTTCCAGGCTTTCTTCAGGGAGAGGTTCCTGGAGAGGGAGAAAGAAAAGAATCAGCCCTCCTCTCCCAAACTCTTGCCAGCTCTCTCCCTCACCCAGGCTTGGAGCATTAAGTGATCTTTTTTGATGAAGAAAGTCTCATACAAATATCTAAACTTGAGCTTCAGGTTATCCAAGTTTTAAGTAATTGTTCCTGTGTGGAAAAAGCTTTCTGATATTTTTAATAGTACATGAACCTTTTTCCATCGTATGTTTCTGAGGCAGCATTTGAACTCAGATCTTCCTGACTCCAGTTTCAGCCTGCACCACTCAGCTGTCCAACACAGAGATTTTAGCCTTTATAAAATATGGCTCAAACATGGGATAAGTAAGGTTACATGGGAATATTGTGAGTTCTCCAACTGATTAACAGAAATGCACAAGCCAGGGACAGAACTCAACCAAACCTCCTCACTTCCTTCAAGTCTCAGTGAAAGTCTCACTTTCTGCTGCTGGAGTCATCTTTCACACAGTAAAAATCTTTGGTTTTATTTAGGGGTTGTGGTTATGTACGAATGTGCTCTTACAATGACCAATGTGGAGTGTGTTTTGAATGGCAATTAAAAAATAGGAAAAAATAAATTAAAAATAAATTAAAAGAGCTCCCATGGGACATTTTAAAATGTGAATTTAAAAAAAAAGCTCTCACTTTCTTCTTTTATTTTTTTAACTCTTACCTAATGTCTTAGAATCTTACCTTCTGTCTTAGATATTATGTATTGACTCCCAGGCAGAAGAGAGATAAGGCCTAGGCAATAGGAGGTAAGTGTGACTTGTCCAGGGTCACACAGCTAGGACGTTTCTGAATCCAGATTTGAACCAGGACCCTAAAACCAAGTCTAGCTCTGTCTACTGAGCCATCTACCTGTCCAAAAAATCTCACTCTCTATAAGAAGCCTTTCTCAGTCCTCCTTCATCTTAGTGCCTTCTTCTGAGATTACCTCCATGTAGTCATATCTAATTTGTACTCAGTTGTTGGTCCCCCGTGGGACTGGTTGCTCCTTGAGAGTAGGGGCTTTCCTTGGCATCTTCGGGACCTGGCATGTAGTAGACACTTACTAAATGCTCTTTGACCACTTCTCAAGATGTTGATGAGGGTGAACTTCCGCAAGAACTGCCATACTTTGTGGCAGGATAAATACCGCTCTGTGACTCTTCTTTTAAGTGCTAACCATGGTCCATGTTTTGGTGGCCTTCCTTGGCCTTATGCTGATTCTTTGCTATGCTAAACATTTTTTCAAATTAATTGGGTATGATCTGAATCCAGCCAACTCTGGTTCCCCCAAAGAAGGGCAACGGGCCAGGAGCAGATGCAACTCAGTTACATGCAGATGTCATCTGCACCCTTTCAGCTGCTCCTCGGTCTTCCCAGCTAGCCCTGAAAAGCTGGAGAAAATGCTTAAGACGGGCGGTGACAGGAAGACCTTGCTGGTATAGAGAAAATCCCAGATCCTCCGTTCCTCCCTCAAGCCAGAGGGCACTTCATAAACGTCCTGTGTTAGTGCCACCTCCCAGGCTCCCCTGACTCACCTCAAGGAGCTGCGCACAAGGTCTGGGCGGTTCTCCCCCTCCTCCTCCCTCCCCATGTCCCCCACCCCACAATAGGAGTTCTGTTCCAAACTTGGCCGGCGCTGTCTTTTCCCATATGTGATCCGGGCCCACTTCAAACTCTACAGTATCCCCATTCTGCCAGGAAGCCTATGGGCAGGATTCCCCTTTGCACTGGCACAATGACACACTGTGCAAGGCAGCTCTCGTGGAAGTTAGCGGCTGCATCGGGGTCCTCAATAAGGCTTTTGTGTTTTACTCATTGCATACATTCACTAAATGAAGCATAACTCGAGCCAGAAGCAAAGACGCGGCCTGCCCATAGATCCTCCTAGTAGGACCCTAGAATACTGCAGCTCCACGACTTCGAAGGTCGTCTCACCCAGCTGCCTCCTTTAAGTCCTCATGTTATAGACATGCCGACGTCCGTGCGTGTGTACCTGCTCATCCACGTAGGGCTAAGCTTCTCCTTGTAGAAAGTCGTCAGATAAAAGGGCTCGTCCAAGTGCGTGATTTGAGCTCTTCTCGAGAGGCTTTCGATTTCTAACTTAAATGATCCTTCCTTCTGCTGGCTAGACTTCCGATGGGGGTGACACGGTCGCTCTCAGAGAAGAGATCTCCAAACAGAGCTGGGTAGTAAGAAGACAGGGTCAGGGGATGCACGTTCAGGGTAATGATGGCGTATGGGCAGCGAGGCCATGGCGTGCTTAGAGCCCTGAGCTTGGGATCAGCGAAGCGTGTCTCCAGCCTCAGACCCTTCCTAGCAAGTGACCTGGAGCAAGTCACTTCACTGTTTGCCTTTGTTCATCATCTGCAAAATGAGCCAGAGAAGGAAGTGGCAAACGGCTCCAGTGTCCTTGCCAAGAAAGATCCCCAGCGGGGCCATTCAGAGTCAGATATGGCTGATCAGAAACAAGCAGCCCTTTTCTCCCGAAATCCTCCTTCATCAGTGCCCGAATCTGTCCTGTAACGATCAGAGGAGCTTCTGCTGCACAGCACTACCTGTGTGGGGCTTCTTTGTCTTGCTCTTCTTCCATTTTTCCTTTTTACAACATAAAATGTTTCTTGGAACCATCCCCACGCTAAATTAAAGGCAGGTTTCCAATACTCCTCTGCAGTGAGATGGAATGAATATTAGTTGTAACGCTGAATAGAGAATTCTAATGAAGTCATGTCAAAATTATTTGTTCATTCTTCTGTGACATGCTTCCATGATGAGGTATATGTTCTCGGCATGACATTCATTAAAGACGCCGCTTTACTTAACGTATCGGCTTTGGGGATGTCAGATTATGCTCTGTAAGCAATCCTATTTTGAGCCCCGCCTGCATCCAAAGCGTTATAATAATCACCGAAGAGGACTGAAAGGCTGTGACCCTGCCCCAGTGCTCTAGAAGCATCCAGCCCAATTAGGGAAATGGCCTTGAACATGTGGAACATTAAATGACAGAGGAACTCAACGGGAACCTCCACTAGCAATACACTTAGTGCAGCGCCCTCATTTTGTAGGCGAGACATCTGAGGTCCAAAGATGTAAATGACTTGCCCAAGAGCATACAGATAGAAGGAGACAGAAGTGGGACATGAGCCTAGGTGCAGACAGCAATCCCTGTGAATTTAAAAAAATAGGCCATATGAGCTGGAAAGGCTACATAGAGGAGGACAAACTTGGGATGGTTTGAAGCATGAGTAATATTTGGCTTGGGGAGAATTCCAAGGGAAAGGAATGGGCATGTACAAAAAGAGGGAGGCAGGAAAGTAGAGGGAGGTTTTTGTAAGGAAATAGTGGAAGATAATAGATGTTTTGTTTTTTTTAAGGGAATAAAAGGGAAATAGGAAGGTAAGTCAGCTTATGGAGGTCTTTAAAAGCATGAGTAGCTGGAGATCAAATTGTTTATCATCTCCAGGAAGAAGGGGGGAAGGGAGGGAGATATTTGGGATCTGATAACTTCAGAAAACTCAGGTGGAAAATTGTTATTACATGCGATTGATCAAATAAAATACCTTTAATCAAGGAAAGCATGAGTGGTTTGGAACTGATGTAATAGAGTGGGAGAGCACTGGAGGTTGGTTCTCGAATAGTAGGACGAAAGAAGTATTTTAGAAAAAAATAACCTGGCAGTACTAGAGGAAAGACTGGTTGGACTGCGTTATTAGGGTTGTTGCATTTAACAACTACGGAGGCCTGACATGCTCTAGAACAGAGGTATCAAACAGAGCCATAGGCTTACAGCTATCGGCTTCCAACATGACCTGGACGAGATTAAATTGTAACTGAGAAATAGTGAATAAAATCAATAAAAATTCAATAGAGCATAAATAATATGACTGTATGGTCTAGGTATCCTTATGCATGGTTTAGTGTCCCCATTTCTATCTGTGTTTGACATCACTGCTCTAGATCTAAAAAGCACGAGCAAAATGTAAATTCCCTCAGCTCAAGTCATGCTCCACTATTACCAACTGTAAATGACTCCAACAATCACAGTTGAGATTCCTCAAGGAAACCAGGGTAAAAGACAAAAGTAGCTGAGAAGCAGCCTTACTCTAGGCACAACTGGATCCATACCAGCCATTAGCCCAATCTCTTCTTAGAAACAGTCTTACAGTAATAGCTTAAATCTGGAAGGGACCCCTGAGGCCACCTAGTCCAAATCCCTTATTTTACAGATGAAGAAACTGAGGAGGAGAGAAGTTATACAGTAGTAAATATCAGAGATAGAATCCAAACCTGACTCCAGAGCCTGTCCTCTCTCTTTCCACTCCCAGAAAAACACCCAAACTGGATGAAATGGAACCCCAATAAAAGATACACAATCATTTAATGGAAAAGATTGAATAAGATTCTTATACAAGTATAGGCAGAGTTCTCACCAAGACCACTGGCCTTGAACAAGCTTCTATTATCAAAATCATGGCCTGACTCTTCGTGACCCCATTTTGCAATTTTCTTGGCAAAGATACTAGAGTGGTTTGCCATTTCCTTCTCCAGCTCATTTTACAGATGAGAAAACTGAGGAAAACAGGGTTCATTGGTTTACCTAGAGTCACAAAGATAGGAAGTGTCTGAGGCCAGATTTGAACTCAGAAGAAATGAGTCTTCCTGACTCCAAACTAAGTAGCACTCTATCCACTGCACCACTGAGGTGCCTGCTGCAATAATCTTGACTAATTAGGCTAGGACTGCACCAAATTCAAATCACTAAGGACATATTCACTTTCTCTAGTGATTACCTCATTTAGGTGAACAGCCTTTGTTCCTTAGAAACACAAGATCCAGAGAGCAGGCTTTTTTCTCCTTTGGAAATTTTTATGTAGCTTTTTACTAATTGTGTGAACCTGAGCAAATAACTTGACCTCTTTTGTCCTCAGTTTCCTCTTAAAAGAGAGGATTTAACTCAGTGGCCTCTAAGATCCCTCCTAGCTCTAAATGAATGATTCTAGAGCCTATGAATTCTGAGATCCTGCTCTAAACTGCTGGATCTTTGTTCTTGCCCTCATTCTCATCGTTTCTAGTCCTTTCTCTCCCTTGACAATTTTTCTTTTTATTGAATCTAGTGCCTGATCATAGCAATGACTACAGATTGAGAAAAAAGCATATGAGAGGTATACAGTCTCATAGGGAGGGCAGCAGAGATGCTATTGGTAGGTGACCTTCTGGAGACCAGGGAAGTAGCAGTCTTTTATCAAGGAATGCACAAATGATCTTTGTTTCAGTGTTTTGGCTCTGTTGTTATGGGTTGGGCTACCTGCCTTTTGAGAGGTAGAAGTCAAGCCCCAGCTGCATGGCCACAACTGCTACTTTTCTTCTGTGATGTGCCTGTTGTGTTCTTGTTCTCTCGGGCTCAGCATCTCTGACAGCTGCTTCTGCTCCCTACATGTCTGGAACAGACGTGGCTTTCAAGGCATGCCTGCTGTCTATTCTTTATCTGCTCCCCCACCCCAGTGAGCTTGGCAGCCTCTTCTGCCATCCCTACTTCCAGCATAAATGTGGTTTTCATTATATGCGTGCACACACACATATAAGAATAGATCTGGGTCTGGACGTTTCTATACAGACTTTCGAAGGAGGACCTTCCTTCTTGTGAACCAACCCTTGCATTTAGACTGTGTGAGTCCACCCCTAGCATGCTCACACAGGACTCTCGCCTCTCAAGAGCTGTCAGGAGCATCTGAGGCCCTTTCCACTGCCTGTATCTGAGTTTCCACTGCCTGTTTATTCTGGGGCATTGCCTCAAACACCGTCACAAGGCACGTCTGTTGCATCTTTGCGTTTTCTGGTTCAGTAGAATAGAACCGTCAACTTGAAGTTGGCCTCATCAGAGAAGTTCAAATGTGATCTTGGTCGAGTCATGTAAAATGTCTCTGATTTCTTTGGTTCACTTTCCTCACATGAAAAATGAAGGTTGGACTAGATGATCTCTAAAATCCTTTCCAGATCTGGTTTTATGGCTCTATTATCCCTGGAGGAAGTGAAGGAACGCTCTGCTGGTCTGTATCTATCTTTGGACATCTGCAAGAGGATGAGGGACTAACTTTGAGCTGATCAGGATACAAGACATAATGACTCCTAATGAGAGCTAGCCTCAGACTAGATGAAAGAGGCTGCCGTCTGAGTATGGCTCCGAGGCTTCTTGGATCTCTCCTATCAAGGAAGAACATGAGGGGGGAAATGCTTTCTCCCTTTTTCCCAAGGATGGCTGTGTTGGGGTCTTCTGTGTGCCCTTTGAAAATGTGGGCACTAAAATCCTTTGGGTAGTGAAGGAGAAATTAAATTTCTCCCTGCTGAAAAGGTGCTTACACAGAGAACGTATAAGATGGATGTATACATTTCTAATGTGAAACATATGTAGGCTCGACAGAAACTGTTTTTCTGCTGACTGCATTTTGAATCTTGTTGCCAGACTGTTCTCAGGGCCAAGTGCCTTCAATCTTCATTCTCCTTCCAAACAGACTCAGCAGGTATTAAAATGTTTTGTATGGTGCCTAGTCTGCTCGATGAAGGCAAAGAAATACTATGACCACGAAGATTAGTCTCACACTTTGTCTCTGCCAGCATCAGCCTTAGCATTAGCATCCCATGTTTACAGCTGGGAGCCAGACTTCTCCTACTTGTTTTTGTTGTCTGCTGTGTTTATTTTCAAGCCCACAATCAGCAGCAGTGACTCTGATAGGACCCAGGGAGAAGCGGCTCTACCTGCCCGCTGGATCTCCCATTCTCACAGGACAGCATTTTGGAAGTACATGTATAGAAAGGCATTTTAGATATGTAAAAGTATTTCAGAAATACCCAGGTAAAGAGATTCTCGAGAACTACACATTTTGACAGAAGTAGAATTTTTCCCTTCTGAACACAGAAATCTTAAAAAAAAAAAAAGGTCGCTCTAGACCAGTGCCTCCCTGTCTTTTTTCCCCTCATTTAGGCTAGGGTTTCACTTTAAATTTCTTAAGCTCTTACTCCCCTCAGAGGTATATTAAGCAAGAGGTCCCAGGTTAGATGTCTATGTAGTACATGGTGGGTGTGGGTGTGGGTGTGGGTGTGTATTACGTACATGCTGCTTGCTTTTCACTAAGACGTTTGGAAATGCATGATTACTGCACAACACTAAGAACTGTTAGGAGGAAGAAATGGATAACTTCTCCCTTCCCTTGAATTGACTGAAGTATTTAAAGCCTTTGAGCTGGGAAGGCACTTTGTTGATTTATTTTATTTAGAAAGGGCATAACATTCTGTAACCTCTCAGTTTCTCTAGGAAGACTAACCATGTACATTTCAAAATCCATGGAATTCTGTCACTGATCCAGCACTGGGTCAATCCTTTCTGTTAATTGTGATTCTGTTGCCTCACACTGAAAGTAAATCTATATTCAACATGGCATAATTGATCTGACTGAAAAATGTGATGCCTTTTTGTCCACCCAAAAGGGAGGTAGGGATGAAGAAAGAAGGGGATAAAGGATGAGAAAGAGAGGGAAGAAGGGAAGAACAAAAAAAGAGAAGAGAAGGAAGGAAGGAAGAAAGGAAGGAAGGAAGGAAGGAAGGAAGGAAGGAAGGAAGGAAGGAAGGAAGGAAGGAAGGAAGGAAGAAGGAAGGAAGGAAGGAAGGAAGGAAGGAAGGAAGGAAGGAAGGAAGGAAGGAAGGAAGGAAGGAAGGAAGGAAGGAAGGAAGGAAGGAAGGAAGGAAGGAAGGAAGGAAGGAAGGAAGAAATTTTAAAATAAATTACATATATATAGTTGTTGTTGTTGTTGTTGAAATGACAATAGTATGCCTGGACCTCTGATTCAACACCATAGAGGAACTCTCAATGTGAAAGTCCTCTCCACCATTGCTGATAGGTATTCATCTATAACTTACAATTATGTGATCATAACACTAGAGCCAGAAGGCGCCTTAGAAATCACTAGTTGCACCTTCTTATATTACAAAAGGGGAAAAAGAAACCTAGCTAGTGTTGTAGAAACGTGTGTGTGTGTGTGTGTGTGTGTGTGGATAAATTCCCATATCGTCAATGAATCATGTAAATTGGCCACAGTGATTTGGACACAAGGGAATTTGTCAGTCTCCATCTGCCACAGTGTACATAGATCCATCTTATCTAACATCCTTCAGAATGTTAATAGGAACAGTTATCACTGAATCCTGATATTGATGGATATTTATTGTTTAACTTTTTAAACTTATTTCTTTCCCTCTTAGAGGAACAAATTTATTACCAGAGATAGAAAGAGAGAGAATGTTTTCACTTCTATTTGCTTTTTCTTTCTTACTCAGTAATTCTGATACCCTCAAATCTTCTCCTGTCCCTAATGTCATTTCAACTGAAAATATGTTGATGTTTGATACAAAAAAGAATGGCTATTGCTGTTATTATTTTACTTATCACTGTTTCCTTCCCATCAGTTAGTCAACAAACACTGATTAAGTTCCTATTAGATGCCAAGGACTACCAACATATACTCAAGGTGAGCTGTGATATTTTCCAAAGCAATAGTATAACACAGCTTCGATCCCAAATCAGTTCAGTTCATCCAACCATATGTGCCATCTAGGTCCTGCAAATTCAGCCGGAAATGGAAAGCCATCCTCTTTGACCATAAAATGTAGCATGGGCATATCAGGTCTAGAAATACCCATTACAATGGAGGGTTTTGGTATTGCCATTTGTTATTTTAACTGTTGCAGAAGCCATCACCATTCATTTACAAGAAATGCTTTCTCTTCATCAAAAATTCCCTCTAATTAGATATGATTACCTACTCTCTAGGCTTCACTCTCTTTTTCTGCCACTCTTCTCTGAAGGCTTTTAGACTAGTCCTTCACAGGAATAAACTCCTTCAAAGGTGGGAGGATAATGAAGGCAGATATACCTAGAAATGCAGAAATGGTCAGATGTCAAGTCTCTGCTTGGTTCATTCCTAGTGACTTTTAAATGTTTATTTATTTGTTTGTTTATTTACATTTAAATACCTAATTAATTCTCTCCTCACCCCACCATTAGTGAGGGCATCATCTGACAAAAATGTGTATAGATATATAAAACCATATTTTACTTATTTCTCTCTATCAGTTCTTTCTCTGGAAGTGGACATGAACCAGTGTCATTCTTGAAACAATATTTCTGTTGCTATATATAATGTTTTTTTGGTTCACTATTCATCATTTCATTTGATTCTTATCATTTTTTATATTAAGCTGGTTGTGAACTAACCATAGACATAGGAAATATATAGGAAATATATCTGGAAATATATAGGAATATATCTGCCAAAATAAACCCAGAAACTATATGCATAATTGTAAAACATTTTTATACAAATAAAGTCAGATTTAAATAACTGGAGAAATATTCATCATTCACAGATGGACAGAGTCAATATAACTAAAATTAATATAATTACTATAAGCCATTATAATTAAAATGACAATCCTAGTGAGTGACTTTTTA